>NC_083427.1:15483190-15783190 GCF_020745735.1 Hemiscyllium ocellatum
TTGCTGTTCATAACTTGCACCGACACTGACCCAGTCGACAAATCTTCCTCAACAACCTTCGGTTCTATCGCTGTGATGCACTCTCTGATTAACAATGCTACACCCCCTCCAATTTTTCCAACCTCCCTGTTCTTTTTAATTGTTCTAAATTCTGAAATATCAAGCAACCATCCATGCCCTGTGAAACCTACGTCTCCGTAATGGCCACAATATCGTCACCCCAAGTACTGATCCTTGGTCTAAGTTCGTCATTCTTATTTCGGACATTCCTTGCATTAAAGCAGACACATTTTAACCAATACCTTTGTTTCATCGCGTGAGAAACCTTCCTGATAGATTCAATGTATCCATTACTTTCATGTTTGCAACTGACCTCCTATCAGACATGGAGCTCCAATTCTGATCCCCCTGCCAAACTAGTTTAAAATCTCCTGAACTGCACGAGCAAATCTCCCACCCAGGGCATGTGTAACCGTCCAGTCTAGGTGCAACCCGTCCTTCATGTACAGGTCCCACCTGCCCTAGAAGGTACCCCAATGGTCTAGGTATGTGAAGCCCTCCCTCCTGCACTAGCCTCGCAGCCAAGTGTTGAGCTACATTCCCTGACATACCTCATCTTACTATATCACGGCACCACTCGCAAACCTGAGATCACCACTCTCCTGTCCTGCTCTTCAGTTTCCAACCTAACCTTTTGTAGTAAATTTTCTGATCCTCAATCCCGTTCCTGGCTATATCAATGGTGCCAATATGTACCACGATTTCTGGCTGCTCACACTCCCCCTTCGGACTCTTGTCAACCCGTTTCACGACACCCTGGACCCTGGCACCAGAGAGGCAACGTACCTTCCTGGAGTCCCGTTCCTGACCACAAAATCTCTTGTCAATCCGTCTAACTATTGAATCCCCAACCACTGGCGTTTTCTTTTGCTACCCTTCCCTTCTGAGCCACAGTAGCATGCTCAGTGCCAGAGACCTGACCACAACGGGTTTCCCCGGTAGGCTATCCACACCAGCAGTATCCAAAACATATACATATTGCTGAGGGGAGCGGCCAGAGGGGATCCCTGCTATGACCATCGGTTCCCTTTCCTCCCACAGATAGTAACTCAGCTGTCCTTATCCTGTGTCTGGGGAGTGACCATCTCCCTGTAAATCCTCTCAATTTCCCCCTCAGCCTCCCGGATAATACATAGATCATCCAGCTCAAGCTCCAGCATTAGTTGGTAATTGGGACTTCGATGATGCGGCCATTTCATGGACATAGCAGATACAGGAATGTCTTTTAAAGGTTCTGCTAGTTTGATGTTTCAGTCAGAATACAGAAGTTGGTAAAGTGGGGGAGATGTGGCATTGTTCGTCAAAGACAGTTTTACGATGACAGAAAGAATGCTTGTGTACTCGTCTATTGAGGTAGTCTGGGCCGAGCTCAGAAAGAGTAAAGGAGAGGTCACCCTGTTGTGAGTTTTCTGTGGGCCTCCGAATACTTCCAGAGATGTAGAGGGAAGGATAGCAAAGATGATTCCATACAGGAGCGACAGTTACAAATTGGATGTTATGGGGGACGTTAACGTAACAAATAGTGACTGGGAAACTGTCGTTCCAGTGCTTCAGATGGATCTTTTTTTCTCCAATATCTGCAAGACTGTTTTCTGAAACAGTATGGAGACAGGCCAACAAGGTGCGAGGTCACATTGGATTTGGTAGTAGGTGATGAACCCGATCCAGTGTTAGATTTGGAGGTAGGTGAGCACTTTGGTGATTGTGACCACAATTCGGTTATGTTCGTTTTAGCGCTGGAAAGGGGCACGTTACACCGCAGGTCGAGAGTTAAAGCTGGGGCAAGATAATAATGATGTGATTAGGTAAAATTTAGAATGCTTAGCCGTTCATGACTTCAGCCTTGTGGGTTGTGAACACTTTCTTGGGGAGAAAGGACGTGAGTTATTCACTGCATAATGCATTGTCGCTTACATCATTTTATATCATATCATGGAAATGATAGTGAAGATCACTAAACGATCAGGTCCTCTTTTCATGCAGGTAGTTGTTTTCTGACGCAGAAATGTTGCAAATATTAATGCCCATTTCTCATCCCAAAACCGTGTTTTGCCAACGTGTTGCTTCCTCTGAATGGGGACTGGTTCAGTATTCTATGTCTCTCAAAGAACTCGGAGGTCTGTAGTACCATCAAAATATATGCCACATCTCAGAAATTGGAATAAAACGTTGCGTAAATGTAACTTTCTTGCGTTATTCACGCCATTACGGTTAGTGAATAATTGATATGTGATCACAGTATAATGTTCGCACGGTTGAATTCGTGAAAGGATTTTTATCTGTGGGAGCGTTAGTTGCACCATATTTACCAAAGTTAACATTTACTCTCTTCTGCAATAACGAACTGCAGAAGATATGTCTACCATCTACAAGATGCTCGGCAACAAATCGCAGGTCTTCACCTGCCAGCTTCTTCAACACTGGAAAACTACATCCTAAAATTTATGAACAATGGGTAAACGATAAGTGCAGACCGCCGATTACTGCACAACAGATCTAAACAAGAAGATACAACACACCCAAAGACTCTAGCCACTCTGCCATACATAAATCATATGTCGAAGATGACGAACAAACTACTCCGGACCCTCAGCAACATGGTAGCCACACTGAAACAGCTCCTGATGAATTTAAAGGACCCTGTACCAACAACCAGCAGAATGAACATCATATAAAATATATCCTGCAAGAACTGCAACAAATATTACCTTGAACAGACGGACACGAACCTAGCCAACCAGAAACAAGAGCACCAATAAGCCACCAAACGTCATGAACCACTATCACTGGTATGCATACACGCAGACGAAGACGGACACCAGTTCGACTGGGAGAGTACATCCATCCTGAGACAGGCTGAACAAAGGCACGTATGGGAATTCCTAGATGTACAGCATTCAAACTTGAACTTCATTAGCAAAATCATAGTTTTGAATCCCATATACTAAACTTTAGAAACATGATTAGAAATGATATCACATACCTCAACAAACCAAGGCAGATAAATAGAGGCTCACTGAAGCTGTTATCTAGTATGGTGACAAATATCTGAGAACAAATCCATCAGATCTGCGAGAAAACTGACAACCTAATCCACAACCTGGTCTACAAATCTTCTCCAAAATCTTATATTTCCTGAAATGCCAAGAGCAGCAGACGTATGCAAACACCAGCAGCTGTACGTTCTCCATCACGCCGCACACCATCCTATCCAAGAACGTAATGGTGATTCATTGTTCGGCCACTCACTCAAAATTCTACATTTCCTTTCTAACAAGCGAATACCGGTTTGACTCCTCCTGAAGTCCAGCAGCATTTCAATAATTCAGTCTCATTGGCATGCTGACGAGAATTTGCCACCCACTACTGATGCTGCACCATTGTCGTGACATCACGTCATGAAAAGACAGTATTGTTTGACAAATACACACTATCACGCTATCCTCTTCATTGTACATTACGTGCCACACTGATTTTTGCATTATCGAGGAGTGATCATTATTCTTTCGAAGATGTTACCTAATGCATAGTATTATTAATTTTTTTCGAGCCAGAGGTGAATTGTCAGACTTGTATCCATAAGTCCATGCAGCTGTTTTATCCTAGTGTGAGTCATATTTTAATTTGCAAAGCAAAGAATAGACATTTGACCGCTGACTACGCTTAATAAACCGTAATCTGAATATTTGCATCCTCTATAGGCAAGTTTAACAGTGTATTTTTCATATAGTCGTTATGTTACGTGCGCATGTGTGTGTGCATGATCCACTGCAGCCTAGGTTGTGTTCTGCATTCACATTTATTCATCCCTTGCCGTGCTTTATTTCACAGAACAAAATGAGATGGAGTGGGTGTTGCTTGAGTGTGAACCATATTTGCGAAATGCTCCATTTTCATTGCAGAACTTCTATTTATATGACACCTCTAACGGTGGCTCTCGGCTTGAATTAACACTCAGATATCTTCAACAATATGGTTATGGAATGCTTTCAATACATATCGAATATTCGGAATCATGTTCAATACATTTCTAGTTCTTTCTTGGTGGTTTCATTAAAGTATTTCAAACTCCACTTTACGTGTCATGCTTTACTCGACATTTCATTATCTTAAACCAGAATACCAGTGTCACCGTTTTTTTACAAAATCAAGACATGCATTTCTAAAAGCAAAATTCAACATTTCTGGGAGCATTTGTGTGGGGAAAGCAGAGTTTTAGTTTCGCTTTCAAGAGACCATTCTTCAAGACTGATTGGTCATTGCAAGATTCCTGGACTGGAAACCTTCACTTTCCCTCCTCTCCACAGATGCTGTCTGAATAACCCTTCGGAGGGTTATTTTGTCCAGAATATTCAATTTCAGTTTCTAATTTACAGCATCAACGGTTCACTTTCTCTTACATCCTCCTGTTTTAATGGATAAGTATCTGTCGAAACTATCAGAACCAATGTTTGACATTTCGACCTGAGTTAGACAAATTGAATGAGAAAAAAAAGACAGATGCAGAATACTGTGTTAAATGTCAAGTTATGCACTTCTTGTGAAAAATAAAAAAGGAAGAATATTATGTAAATAGGGAAGCTTAGAAAGTGTGGATACAAAAACAGATCTGAGTATAAGTTTACATCAGTCAATGAAAGTTTACAGGCAGATCCGAAAACACATTACGAATACAAATGTTCTATTTGACTTCATAGAAAGATGCCATGAAACTATATACACGATAGAACAAAAAGAGTGCCTCTTCAACACAACGCCTGTGCATTACATGTCATCTACATGGGCTGTGTATGACTGAATATATAGTATTTTGATCCCCCTTCTCCCATTCATACTTATTTTAGTGATCAGTGTTCTCGTAGTCAGGCACATCCTAGCAGCTACAAAGCCCACAAGATACTATTTACCAGAACAATGGAGAGCACCACAATGACTCAGAGATGGTGAACAAATGAATTTCTATAGGTATTAATGTACATATTTTTGTATTTCAGTCAGATTTATTCTATTTTACTCATTATATTTTACCACTTTTCTGTACTTTATAATTTTCAATATCACTTAATTTCGTGTTCAATCTTTTAAAAATCCAATTTTATTTCGGAAGAATGCGGATTTATGTTCAACAGCGGTTGAGCTCCTGTATCAATCCATTCATTTACGCAGGAACGCAGAAGAAATTGATAAAAAATGAATTACAGAGTTCGCAAACAAATTTAAGAAGTCTGCTTGCTGAACTGTTAAAATTATAGAAGTAACAACGTCCAAAATCAAATTCCCAATGTCTTACGTGCATTTGTCATTTCTTCATTCTAAAAGAAGTCTGTAATTTCAGTCACTTTGTCACTTGCTTTGGAATCATGACAAACCATCAGCTCTTTCTGACAAATGTGTTTAGGTCAAACAATCATTGCAACAAATTTAAATTAAGCCTAGTTTTTTTGAAACAAAACCGTGCAAAATAGTCATCGCATGAACAAATGTGGACATGCTAAGCAAAATGTCTGCAGTTTTCTGATAATGTTTAAAGAAAAGTGATGAAATCATCACTTAGTTTGATGGTGCTTAGATATCCCTTATAATGGCAGATTATATCGTGCTTCATAACCAACTTGGAATGAAAGCTGTATCCGTTCTATTAAAATAGGAGCAGTATTAATGTTGAATCAAACTTGACTGCCTGAGAGGAAAAAAAAAGTAACGTGTCATATATATTTTTAGCCTTGGAGAAGTATGACTTTTAAAGTGCTCTGGGATCGGAATTGGAACCTACATAAACTTGAATTAATTCAAATCACGGTTTCATATGTAGTAACACCCAACAAGTCCCTTTACCTAATCACTCCATGTTCACTGGCCTACGCTATCTCCCAATCAAGGAATACCTTTATAATAAATTGTCATTTTTGCTTTCAAACCCCTACATACATACAATTTTTATTTTTTAAAACTATCTCCAGTGCCACAGCTCCCCTGCATATACCTCCCTCTAATTCAGGCATTGTGCACATTCTGGGTCATATTTCGTCCATCATTGGTGAATACATTTTCAGTTACCGCGGTCTCACGTTGTGCTATTACTCCCAAAAATCCTTCAACTTATTTTCTCCATTGTCAATCACCTCACTGACTGAAGTTTTGATCATCTGGCCTGTTGTGTTCCTTTTCGATATATAATGCTATTTGGAAGTGACATGCATATTTGTAAAGATAATTAAGCATGCGCTTAATTCTACATTGTTGCATTTAGTTCCTGGAGGGCACTTAATAGTCAATCACATTGCTCTTGGTCTGGAGTTACATGTAGGCCAGACGAGGTAAAAATCGTCCTCTGGTGGTCATTAGTGACTGAGATGTGTTTTTTTTTGTAGAAGTCAACAACGTATGAATGATTATCGTTAGGCTCATAATTTCAGATGTTCTTCTTTATTATTGGCTTCGAATTGCACCATCTGCAATGGTCACATTTGAACACATGCACCCATGACCTGGGTCTCCGTGTTAACAATCTAACGTCAATACAACTCGGCAATCGCCACTACCATTATTGTGTACATTGAAAAAGGAAACATCTTCAACATCACTTGCCGCTTAGAGAAACTGACCAAAGCACAATTTGATAGAGTTAATCATGTCAATGTCAACTGAAGTGACCAAAATTAAAACAAAAGTAAAAAATATATTAGTATTTCGATGTGAATAACGAAGGCCTCAGATGTAGAAACGCAAGGTCAGAAGTTGTGTCAATTTGGATACAGATTGATGAAGGATACGGCATTTTATCTCCATGTATTACATTGTGTTGATGATATGGATGAAGTTATCTGTGGAGAGTGAACTGAAGAATACCAAAACAAATTCAGGCACATAAATCTGAGTAAGTCATATTCAGTCATTATTGTTGATACTGTTCGATGAATGTTAACATGGCAAAACGTAAACTGAAATTTTAACACGAATATAAAAGCAGGAAGTTTGAGTTTGAGTTATAAAAATACACTGGACAGGCTTTAACTTCCACACTGGAGTGGAGGAGATTGAGCAACGACTTCATAACATTTTCTAAAATCAGTAGGGATATATCTAGTGTTAATGGTGGAGATTTCAAGACTTGGAGACACATTTTTAAGATGAGAGGAGAGAGACTTTAAGACACGACAGGCAATTGATTTCCATGGATGGTTGTTCGCGTGTGGAATGAGCCTGCCAAGGACGTGGAGGATTCTTGCACAGTCACAACATTTATAAGACGTTTGGAGAGGTAGATGAACAGGAAACGTCTAGAGAGATAAGGGCCAGAAGCATGCAGCTGGCTGTAATTTAGTTTATGATCATGTTCCGCCCGGACAGATCGACCAAAGGGTATGTTTCCACACTCAGTTACTCAATGACTCTATAACACAAAAGACGAATGCAGTGCAAGCCATAGCAACGATGCAATAATGGAATACAAAGTAAGATTTTGAATGTATGTGCTACATATTCTATGAAACATTTTGTTTTCATATCTGTCAAGAACATATGTAACCTTTCAAATGTTTGTGTTCTGTACTTTATCAATGATAATGTCAATAGGGACTTATATAATTGTTATACTGACACGAGTGGAATGATATATATTGGCTTATCTTATTTACTAAATCTAAACAATATTTAAGGAAGTAATGTTTAATGCTAAGCAACTAATTTATGAACAATCTTTTGCATTTGTTCCCCTAACCTTTATTCCCACACTGAAACGGAGATAAGTTGGGATTTGAGACATACTTCGATTATTTGAATATGCCATGGAATTGAGAGGTGAAAACACGAATAAAACAGTGAGATATCTTTATATTTAGATAGATGTCTAGTTTCTGGTAAGTAACAATATACAAAATAAATATAGCAAGATCAGTTATCTCATGATGGAATTAATCTTCTGTTTTAAACTATCATACAGAATTCAAATACAAAAACTACGTTTGGGAATTCATAATGCGAAATACAACTACAAACAGATAAGATTACTATGGGAGAAATTAATAAGGAAACAAGTATTTTATGATTAATTTAGTTTCGTTATAATAATATTTATTGATTTATCTAATATCACGGTAGTCTGCTTATGATATAGGCAATCCAGAACTTGATCCTCGACATCATATGACATTACTTAGGCCTTTGATAAGATGCCACACGGGAGGCTGCTGAGGAAAGTGAGGGCCCATGGTGTTCGAGGTTAGATACTGGTATGGAGGTATGGATTGAGGATTGGCTGTCTGACAGAAGGCAGAGAATTGGGATAAAAAGGTTCTTCTTCGGAATGGCAGCCGGTGACAAGCGGTGAACCGCAGGGTTCAGTTTTTGGGGCCGCAGCTGTTCACATTATATATTAATGATCTGCACGAAGGGACAGGGGGCATTCTAGCGAAGTTTGCCGATGATACGAAGTTAGGTGGACAGGCAGGTATTGCTGAGGAAGTGGGGAGGCTGCAGAAGGATCTAGATAGTTTGGGAGAGTGGTCCAGGAAATGGCGGATGGAATTCAACGTGAGCAAATGCGAGGTCTTGCATTTTGGAAAAAAGAATAAAAGCGTAGACTACTTTCTAAACGGTGAGAAAATTCGTAAAGCCAAAGTACAACGGGATCTGGGAGTGCTAGTCGAGGATTCTCTAAAGGTAAACATGCAGGTTGAGTCTATGATTAAGAAAGAAAATGCAATGTCACTTATTTCAAGAGGGTTGGAATATAAAAGCACCGTTGTGCTACTGAGACTTTATAAAGCTCTGGTTAGGCCCCATTTGGAGTACGGTGTCCAGTTTTGGTTCCCACACCTCAGGAAGGACATACTGGCACTAGAACGTGTCCAGCGCAGATTCACACAGATGATCCCTGGAATGGTTGGTCTAACATACGAGGAACGGTTGAAGATTCCTGGGATTGTATTCATTGGAGTTTAAAAGATTAAGGGGAGACTTAATAGAAACTTACAAGATAATTCATGGCTTGGAAAGGGTGGACGCTAGGAATTTTTTTCCGTTAGGTGAGGAGACTAGGACCCGTGGGCACAGCATTAAAATTAGAGGGGGTCAATTCAGAACAAAAATGCGGAGACATTTCTTCAGCCAGAGTGTGGTGGGCCTGTGGAATTCATTGCCGCAGAGTGCAGCGGAGACCGGGACGCTAAATGTCTTCAAGACAGAGATTGATAGACTCTTGATGTCTCGAGGAATTAAGAGCTACGGGGAGAATGCGAGTAAGTGGAGTTGAAATGCCCATCAGCCATTATTGAACGGCGGAGTGGACCCGATGGGCCAAATGGCCTTACTTCCACTCCTATGTCTTATGGTCTTACTTACATTCACTTGACAAATAGATAAATCAGGGAGTTATGAGCTGGACGAAAATAATGAACTAATGTTTTAGACCTATCGCTCCAACGCCAAAGGGCTATCTTTTATTTCCTGATTTACATTGCTGAGTTTCAAAAATGCGTTCTCTGTTTTTGCTACTATTAAAGAATTATGATCAATAAACAGACACTTCTCCCTTCCAAACCTGTGCTGATCCAGATCCACTTTCTAAATCTAATTCTTAATGATCTGTATCCTCCTGCTTCCCACCAACTCATGCATCTGTCCAGGCACACATTAAATCTATTGTGCCTGCCTCTACTACCTCTGCTGGAAACGCGTTCCAGGCACCTACCACCCTCTGTGTAAAGTACTGTCCACGTATACCCCCCTTAAAACTTTCCCCTCTCACCTTGAACACATGGCCTCTCATTATTGAATCCCTCAGCCTAGGAAAATGTTAATCTCTATCCACACTGTCAATGCTCTTGATGGTTTTGTAGACCTCAATCAGGTCACCCAAAGCCCTTCCTTTTTAACCAATGAACCTACTCAACCTCTCTTCATAGCTAGCACCTTCCATACCAGGCAACATCCTCGTAAACATTCCCTGCACTTCCTCCAAAGCGTCCACATCCTTTCGGTAATGTGGCAACCTGAACTGTACACAGGATTCTAAATGCGGCCGAACCGAAGTCTTGCACAATTTTAACAAGATGTGCCAGCTCTTGTACTCAATATCCCGTCCAATGAAGACAAGCAAACCTCAGGGTACAATGGACCAGAACTCTTAGATCTCTCTGCTCATCATCTTTTCCCAAGTCTCTTCCGTTTGCAGTATATTTCGCTCGAGAATTAAACCTCTCAAAATGCATCACCTCACATTTACAAGGATTGATCTCCATCGGCCACTTTTCTGCTCAACTCTCCAGTCTATCTATATTCTCCTGTGTTCTTTGACAGTCGCCTGAGCACATGAGCACAGCTATGCCCTCGAAAGGAGCTAATTATGTTTGATTAAATGTCACCTTCACTTCAGAATGGACTTTTCCACAATGTATTTCAGTTTTAAACGTATTTCCATAATACATGTAAATATTGGAATATATTTCGATGCTGATATTTTGGTAAATATGGATAACTATCACAATACGTTGATCTAGTACTCTTACCCTTCAAGACATAGCTCATCGGAATAATGTAGTCCAAACCCCTGCTGGATAATCTACTTTAAAAGAAAAGAGGAACTTAATGTCAGACAATATGGTCTCAGGATATCCTGGAGAGTAACTACCCCGTGACACAATGATCAGCAACTTTAACTGGTGGTTATTAATGCAAAAATGAAGGCTCTCATCTGAAAATGACTGTCCTTTTGAGAATTGCATCAACTCTTGTCTCACGCCCCCATAAATTATAAGAAGAGTATTGGAACATATGAGAAATACATAACTCCTGACACATAAGCCAGGAAAGACTCAAATTCTCAAAAGAGAACTCAAGTATGGTATGTTTCATTTAAAAGGATCAATGGCACACAAGTGTGTTATGTTAAGCACAATCCTGATGTAGATCGTGGCCAATTAGATCTGCCAGTCAACTGGGGCATCGCATGCATCGTGGTAAAAGCAAAGAAGAAAACTGTAATCAAGCTTTACTTCACTTTAAAGTTACCAGAATCTGTTTAGTCATTTTATAACTACAACACTGTCATTGTGCGCTATGAATTTTGGATGGCTGCAGTCATAAGGTTTCATTTGCTTATTCCTTCCACCTCTTCTCTTAAATAAATGGCAGAATTGATTTCCTACTGCACATTGTTGATGGAGCAATGCTTGGAGTCTTCTTTCTGAAATACAGATCTCAATCCTTTCATATAAAGGAAGAGTGGAATAAAAATCTGCGTTAGATCAGCAACTGCTCATAAAATGTGGTCCAATGACACGATGCTGAAATAGGATATTTTTTTCAATGCATGTACAAATCTTGAACTTAATATTGCTACTAAAAACATCTGATCAGAATCTCGAACTGATCACACTGAATGAGATTGTTGCAAAGAAGTTGGTCACATTCCAGTGATCTTGTCCAGAATGCCAGAACTGAAAATATCCCCTGGGATGTATACTGAGAATGTTAAAACATACTATTCAGGCAATGCATATCGAATCTGTCAGGTCTTGACTGATCCTAGAAAACGGACCACAAACATGCACATAGATTTTCTCAAGTTAGTGCACAGTCCCAAGGAAATTTGAAAACATGTTGTGCCTAATAAGCGAGAATGCAGCCAGAAGTATGTTGAAATTTTGATCTGGGCTGTGTATTCTGGAGAAATATGCATTTGTAATCGAGAAATACCGGTACTTTTTAACTGACATTCGCGCTCCGTAGATGTTACTAGGTCTATTCTGAATTCTGTGTGAAATTCCTTCAGCGTAATGTTCCATGAAAGGCAAGAGGATTCCTTTTCATCAACTCAGAAAACCGCATCTACAGTAAATAACTTGTTAATTTGACTGTACTAATGAGAAAAGAATGAAGAAAAAAATAGTTCCCTTGAGTCAAGCATCAAGCATAAGTGAAGCTAATTTGCAATGATTTGCAGACGTGCTCAAAAATGCATGAAATACTGACAGGTCTGCTGTTTGTTATTTACTATCCAGTAGTTGCAACAATGGGGATTCCAGACAAAGAATTGTAATCAGTTAGCTGCTCAATGAGCTATTGGTTAACTACATAAAGATTCAGTTATTAACAGTGATGCTTCTGAACATAATAAGTATCCTTCTTTCTCTTCAATGGAATAAATTTCATCATTGTTGTAATGTATTACGTTGATCTGTTGTCTTTCTTTTTTTCTCGTCGTTCTTGATATAGTTGACACAATCTAGCCAAGTTTGTTTCAGGGTGATGATTTCTTACTTCTTCAGGTATAGTTTACATTATTGAAACATTGTAGTGCCTCTGGGGTCACATGTACCTCCGATAAAAATGTGGGAAATAAGTGGGATTTTATGAATATCATTTCATTTAGGGTAAGCACGGTGGATCATTGGTTAGGACTTCTGCTTCACAGAGCTTGATACACAGATTCTATCCGACTTCCATTTCACTCTCATTGTTCAATTTTCCCTTTCTCTCCGTGTTTGTTTGTGTTTTCTCCTGGTGCACTGGATTCATTCCACAGTCGACAATAGTGGTTTCGCCACAGTGAATTGGACATAATATCCAAGAATGTGGTGGTGACGTGGCTTAGTCAAGGAAAATGCATAGTTATAGGGAAGGCGGGGTTTTGGATGGAATGCCCTTCAAATGTTTGGTGTGGACTCAATGGCCCTTCTACTGCAGTCTTGGCATTCTATGAGATCTCAGTTGTTCAGCAAGAAAAATTGAGTTTTCGTGGCAGACATTTGAGAAGAGCTCTTCCTGGAGATAATGCATATTATTCGAAATTGAAGAATAAACAAAGTAAACATGTATACTTTGGCATGAGAATGGCATGCTATAGAAATTGTTGTGTTTTGGAATCAAGGAAAGAGCTGGAGCTTCGAATTAAAAACAAACTTAGGACAAAGTTGACGGTTCAGCAGAATGTTGGAAAAGGCTGCAATTGAAACGCAGTTGCTCATGAGTACAGGAGTTACGTTTGCAATTTATAAATGTTACATGACCTCATTGAAAGAGGTTTTCAAACGTTTATCAACCTGAAATGTTTGTTTGAAACCGTGTATATTTGAAGTTAAGAAAGTTTGAGCTCAAAATAACATCGCATCCACCTATCAAGATTAGAAATTGATTGTGAGTAAAGGCAAAATTTAAGCAGTTGATAAGGAAAGACGTTTGCTCCCTGAAAAGGTGTGATTTTTTGAATAATTCGAAATTCATTTAATCATGTATTTCAAAACATTACATCTGCGTTATATATAAGCAACTTGGTTTTGTACGTTTTGCCTTCTTTTGTGTTGGATGCCACACTTTTGTGCGTGGTTACGCTCAAAAACGAACGGATATATGTGTGTACATCAAACGGGCACTTTTTTTAGAATCAAAACAAAGAACTCTACTTAAATTACCACATGCTTTCATTAATTCGACGTAATTAGGACATCTCATCGATTATCAAATACTGAAACAGTTATTTGACCTTCATTGCATTATAAAATAAAATGGTACTCCTACGTAAGGAAATATAGCATCAAAACTCAACTTGGCTATTGCTCTATTAATGATGGAATTTAGATAAGAGTCCAACCAGCAATGTCTGTCTGTCTGTGTGTTAGGGCTCGAATTTATGCATTGTTGTTCTCTGGAGCTGTGCTCGTAAGAAAAAATGGAGTTCAAATCTTTCACAATTTCCATATTTCAAATTTGTCATGTATTCCTAAATATTGGAAGTCTGCACCTTGCCTCACGATCAGAATTATCTTCCTTTTTCCTTGTTACATTTGGAATTTGCTGTCTGTTCGAAGACAGTTTTCCTGTGACTGGCTGTTTAAATTCTACTGAAGGGAGATCAGTTGGCCTTGTGGCACAAGGCACCCATTTATCAAGCAGGTGTCAAAGCAGTTTTGTTCTTGTATCTCCGACTGCTTCTTTTCTCAGACATGGCTAACTGCTTTCAATTCCAGCAGAACACTTTGAACTTTTCTCTTAACAGTTTACTCCAAGCAAAATTATTGTGGCTTTTTTTCAATCATTGAACTGTTGTGAAAGTTCTGACAAAAACAACGAATTTATGAAGCTGGTTGGAGTCAAGAATTTTAAAAAGTTTGCCAAAGAAACTAGAAGTCTTACATTCTCCATAATGTTGGAACACCTAAGAATTTATATGGACTAATAATCTTAATCATATTATGCACTCTAATTTTATAGTTTTAGCAGTCAGTTGTTGTTTTAAATCTTTTAGATTTTAATTTTAATGATGTTTAAATTGAAGTGTTAGTCTTAAAATATTTTAGTACTAAAGTTTGTCGTCATGGTAGAAGATAGTAAAAGGGTATTAATATTAAACTTCACACAACAAGGCAGCAAATGATGCCAGCCAAGGGCTTTTAGCCTGTCGTTCTCATAAGTGTAGCTCACTTCGTACTTGGTATTTCTGTGAAAATGACGCAATTGAACCCATCCCTTTAATATCATCTGACTATGGTGTAGCTAAATAGGGGTTGCATTAAACGTCGACGAATGACGTAATAAAACTCGCAAAATTCACTACGGATTCATGATGGCGAGTGCTCATTATATATAAATACCGTGTTATCTAATTAGTGACGTGCATGAATGGATGAACGAGATTCCCACTGTCCCTACCTACTGTCCATAGAAACCACAGCCAAGGGAATGGGTTTGTCAGAATTATCAGGGAAAGAAGACCCTGTTGAGCTTGACTCTAATCTGGCACTGCGAAGAGACATGAGAGATATAGAATAAAAGGGAGGCTTCGGCCGCCGGTGAAATACCACTACTTTTATCATTTTATTTCACTTACCCGCTGAGGCAGGGAGGCGAGCCCTCAGGGGCTTTCGCTTCTGGTCAGAAGCACCCGGGCAGCCGGGCGTGACCGCTCCGGGAACAGTGGCAGGTGGGGTGTTTGACTGGGATGGGACACCTGTCACACCATAAAACAGGTGTGCTAAGGCGAGATCATGGAGGACAGAAAACTCCCGTGGAGCAGAAGGATAAAAGCTCGTTCGATCTTGATTTTCAGTATGAGTACAGACCATGAAATAAATAAATATAAATAAACAAATAAAAAATAAGGAGCTGTCCAATCAGACATCATAAAATGAATTGCCATGTCTAATCACAATATCTTTTGGCATCATCAATTGAAAGACAATTTTCTTTGTCTATCTCTATTTCTATCCTTGATGATTAGTCTGATTCCTTGTAACCTGTCTTAATCTATAAATATCACAGGCCTTCCACAGTGTTTCTCAGGTGCATGGCAACAGTTTGGACTCGCTCACTTAGCTTTTACAAGTCAGCTGCAACCTTCCCAGCATTGTGTCCCTATTATAGCATCAGCCATCTAAATGAATATTTGCTCATGATGAAACTGACAAATTTACTGCCATTACAGTTCGCAAATCTTTACTAGTATTGCATATGTGATGTCGTAAACAGAATGAGCTGTCCTTGCATAAGTCAACCAATAGAACAACGTAGGCTTAGTCACTCAATCATTCCTTGCAACAATATCCCTGACAGCAGCAAAACAATTTCTGTGTTTGCGATGTTCCTTCAAAATTTCTGATGCACTGGAAGTGACATGCAACAGTTGACAATCTAGATGAGAAAACTGCTCTGGAAGTCCTCAACATTTACGATAAATACTGAGATCAATTCATTTCAATTCCCAGTGAAAATCAGGGCTTCATTCTGTTGAATATCAAATGGAAGTGTTCTCATATTTGCGAGGCCAAAACTATAATCCAAATAGGAGACTTCCCAATGCATCACAAGAGTCATTTTGGTGAACCTGGATTCTCTGTTCCTACTAAGTGTGAAAGAAAATAGTCACTGGAATGCAGCATCGGAAGGAATGACTACAGAATAATCTTTCTGAAGATATTGAATATAAATAACAGAACAAGGATTGAAAATGTATTTAACTTCATGGAAAGTGCCATATCTAAAAAAAGGAAAAGGTGAGCAATATTCTTGGTGATTCAGAGGAATAAATTTTGATGTCGTGAATTCTCAATGTGGGACAGAAGTGCGAGAACATGGGAACGTGTGAAATACAAACAGGAGTCGGCCATTCAGTCCTTGAAACGGTTAAACCGTTTTCTAAGATGACATATGACCTGTCCTAGTCTGAACTCACTTTTAGAGCTAACTCTTCAACTTTTTGATACTTCACAAATTCTAAAAATGCTTTCAGTGATGTGGGTTCCACAGGTGGCTGGAATAGAGAAATTGAGGTATTGGTCACCTCTGAAAGAAAAATAAATATTTTCCATCGCAGCCTGAAATTAATGGCCCTCATCCAGTAACCATTCTGTAACATTTTTTTGACTTGTCATGAAAGTCCCTCAAGTGGAATCATGATGCCAATGTCTGCTCTTTCAAGGCCCGTCGGAATATTTTGTGTTTCAATAACATCACCTCTTACTCTTCTGCACTGAAAACTGCCGAATTCATCAATGGAATCAAGCAGATGTATCTCTTTTCAAGGGTATTTGATACTCATATTGAATTTTGAATAATGAGGCAAAGAGTTAATGATTAACAGCAATGGATTTGAGAAACATTGCTGGATACTGGTCAACTTCAGTGCACAATTATGACGGACAAAATTGTACCAAGTGACAATGGAAAAATTAAAATAAAAATCACTTGACAGCAGTCACATCGATAGGATGACGTGCATAGAATTCTGGCACTTCTATAGTGTTGTCGTGGTGGTTCAGGATAGATTATGGTTAGAGAATAGTGTTCGTGTGTTCTGTTCGAGAATGGGAGAAATGTCTTCCTGCTTAAGAATGGCAAGCATGATATTTATCCATATTCAGCAAGTGCAAAGATTTTACATCAAAGGTACAAAACCGGAAAAAGTCCAGTGTACAAGTGCATGAGAAGACAGATTTGTGTCGAGAGGTTGAAAAATCCTATTGTAGAGATTATGTTGGACGGTGTAATCTGATTGGGAATACGACAGTTTTACTGCCAAGTAATACAGTGCACGACTATCATTCCAGTCAATAAATCAAAAGCACTGATTTAAACGAGCATGCCTCGAGATCTGTAACTCTTTATCATGTGAAATTTTACGAAACTACGTTGTCATACTTCTCTGCTGGTATGCCATTAAGTAACACTCTCCAGAAAAACAGAGCATATGATTTGGAGACCAAGGTCTGAAGAAACTTCACAGAATTACAGAATTCTTAGTACGTTGTGTCTGCATTGATTCCCTAAACCAGAGTCTCACCTAACGCCAATCCACTGCCAATCCACTGTCTCTCTGCGTCGCACTGCACATTGATTAGATTAGATTATATTACTTACAGTGTGGAAACAGGCCATTCGGCCAAACAAGTCCACACCGACCCTCCAAAGCGCAACCCACCCATACCCCTACATTTACCCCTTACCTAACACTATGGGCAATTTAGCATTGCCAATTCACCTGACCCGCATATATTTGGACTGTGGGAGGAAACCGGAGCACCCGGAGGAAACCCACGCAGACACGGGGAGAATGTGCAAACTCCACACAGTCAGTCGCATGAGTCGTGAATTGAACCCGGCTCTCAGGCGCTGTGAGGCAGCAATGCTAACCACTGTGCCACCGTGCTGCCCACGATTGCTTCCATTCCATAAATATTTACATTTCCAAATAAAAGCATCGATTGAACTTAATCACAAGCGTGGAGGGCAAATAGTTCGTAAAGAACTATTCCCTCACTCAAATTCTACAACTTAATTTTCAAGGCCACAAAAGGCAATATTTTACAGAACGAAACATTATTCAATTGAGAACATTCAGGAATTGGGTGGGAATTTAATTTGGTCCATGGAGCACTATATTCTGAAGTCATACAATCGTTACAGAAGTGAAAAAGGCCATTTGGCACATCAGGTCAAGATTGACCCTTTGAGAAACATCCCACCTAAACGACATAACACGATATGAACCATGGCAATGCGACTACCCTGCATATGGTAGACTGCAAGAGGAAACCAACGCAGAAATGGGGAGAATGTGAAAACACCGCGCTGACAGCCACCCAAGACTGGAATCGAATGGAGGCCCCTAGCTTTCGGCATTCGTGCAGGAACCAGAGGCCCCTAAGGCTGTGGGGCAGCAGTAATAACCACCGAGCTGCACCAGGGTTGTATTAACCAGATAAGCGCATGCAAGAAATGCTTTCCCTGAATAGGACACAAATCAATACATTTTACTGTATTTTTAAAAATGTGACAATAAGATATATCAAATCAAATTGAAATCTCTCATGCATCTATTCTGTGAATTCTACTGGACAGCTTAGTGGACAGCATATAAACTCGTTATCTACCTCCAGCCTGTTGCTGGGAGGATGAACCAGCATAGAGGGATCTTGCATCCCAGTAAGGAGGTTCTCTACACATTCTTCGAGTAGACTGGCCCAAATGTTGGATTTGCTCTAGCATAACTACAGGGTCACAATCCAGTGAGGATACTCGATATGCTGGACCATTTCTGACAGGATGCAGATAATGACAGCGTAGATCACAGACTTTCTATCGTTATGCGTTTCCAAATCAGTTTGCATCCAAATTCCACTTGGTCTTTTCCAAGGCCGGAAAGATGCCCAGAACAATGCACTGTTATGGAGGAAGCCAAGGAAAATTAAAGGATTTGAGATCAGGCAGTTCTTCCTTCACGAATTTAAAACAGTTCTGTAATTTCGTTTTCGGATATTAACGTCAGCTCATCATTTCTGGGGCGTGATCATGTTTTTGTAAGCTGATTTCATCTTCAAGTGGTTTGCCAGGCAGTTTGTTCTCACGTACTTAGGGTCACCGTAATTATGGTACATTCTCAATGGGCGAACATTATTTATAGGAATCTTCAGGGATAGGGTCAGTATGTAGAGAATTTCATTGGGAATGTTTCAGCACTTGTGGAGGTCCTGGACTATAAAGTCATTATTTACAGTGCTATGGAGATGCCGGTGTTGGACTGGGGTGGATACATTTAAAGAAATATACAAAACCAGGTTGTAGTCCAAGAGGGTTATTTGAAAGTATTAGCTTTCGAAGTATTGCTTCTTCATAAGGTACCTGTAAAGCAGGAACATAAGGCACTGAAATAAAAGCACTGTGTCTTCTGACTCTGCTCCACATACCTGAACAAGAAGCAGAGCTCTGAAAGCTCGTACATCCAAATACAGTATTAGAGTACGACCTGGTGCTGTGCGCTTTATTAACATTATTTACATTGGCAGCGCAGGAAGTGTGTCAGGATTTACGATAGTCCATAGGAAGTGGTTCGGTACTTACAGTGCATCCACGAGAATTTCATTTATATATATAGTGTTTCCCACTGGACTCTGTCAGTACTCACAGTGGCTAACAGACAGTGGGCTAATGCTTAGCTGATGAAGTATAATGTTTACATTTCATTTGTCAACTTTGAGAGGCAAATAATGAAGTAGTTTAATGACTGGCTGGCGCTACATTGAAAATAAAATGTTGTTTCAAATACACCTGGTTGTCCTTTTACATCATTCGCTAATAATAGTATGCAGGAGTAGCAAGGAGCGAAGAAGGCAAATGGTATGTTGGCCTTCATGGCACGAGGATTCAGATAAAAAAGCAGGAATCCATGTACAAATGAGTTGTACAGGACGTTGTTGAGACAACCTCTTGATTATAATGACCAGTTCTGGTCTCCTATACTTGAGTAATGGCTTCTGGAATTGTCACAAAAGTTCTGGGCCCGGCCGTGTTGACACTTAAAGAGACATTGGATCCATTTGCAGCTTCTTCAGTGAGATTCCGATAAAGGAGGGGAGATCTCATGGAAATCCATAACATTTTAACATGTCTGGAGAAGGTGAAGTAAGAACAAATTTTCCGATGTCGAGAGAATCTGGAACAAGGAATCACAGTCTTTGGATAAGTCGGTAGAATATTTAGGACTCAGATGAGGAGAAACCTTGTAGCCAGAGTATGGTGAGCCTGTGGAATTCACTGCAACAAAACACAGGTGAGGCCAAAGCATTACACGTTTTCAAGAAGAAGTTTAATAGAGGTCTTCAGGCTAGAAGAAGCTCATGTATAGGGAGCCAGTCGGGTCAGAGGGCTGCATACAATGATCATAGTTCTTGGATGCACACACTTGAGTGGCCAAATATTCAATTTTTGCTTCTAATTTTGGAAGTGTGTTCCTAGTTATGTACCTTGTGAAAAGATCTGCTTTTACAGCATGAGATCTGCTTCTCTTGAAAGTAAGTGTTGGAAATCTGGTGATGAGCGTTCTGTCCCTTTTAAAACAGTGAAACTATTTTTGTGGTTTTAATTTCGACTTAGTAAGAATTATTTGGTGGAGTCAGTCTTATACCGACCCAGAGTTTCCAGGTTTTACTTTCAGTTGTTGAAGCTGGATTTTCGGAAGACCCAGTTGTCTTTACTGTTGTGGGGCTTGTGTTCTCCCCTTGCTGCTGGGTTCCTGTTTTCTAGTTCTCTTTTATATTGATCTTTGCCAAAGTTTTTTTTTGTTTAATCGGCTGGCTGCTTTATTTGAACAGTTAAGGAGTATAGTTAAATCATATATTATTCTGTTATGTATGTTAATAGAATAGATTTAAACTCTTTCTTTTAGTTTGTCTGTATTTCACTGCAGTGAAAGAGTAAAGTGTGCTTTGCTGCAGCCTAATAATTTTGCCAAAGATTTGTACATGGATTCCAACGCTCTACACGTGTCAGCTAGCAAGGCCCCATACAGAAAATGAATCAATAGTTGAAGAAAACTTTCCCCCTTCTTCTCCCCCTAATCGTTTATCCCCTCACTCATCAAATATCCATTTATCGATGTATATACTACACACTATGGCTTGCTCCTATAGACTTCCAAGGCAATACATTCCAGAGCTTCAACACCCTTTATTTGAATATATTCGTCTTCATCTCAGTTTCTAAAGAGTCTATGCTTCACATTCAGGTTGTGTCCTCAAGTTTTCTTTTCTCTTGAAATCGGAAACTCTCTATGCAGGGGCTTCTCACAACATTTTAAAGGGATTCTCCCTCATCGATCTAAATTCTATCCAGTGTGGATGCAGCGTCCTCAATCGCTCCTCATGTGTGATATGACACATGAGAAGTCCGGCCTGGTCGGCAAAGAACACAGCTTATTTGGTCACATACTATTTTCTCAAAATTGTTCATTGTAATAAAAAACGATCTGCTGCACTATTACATCAAAGCAGAGGACCAGAAATTACACTCAATTGTTTTTTTGACATTAGTTTAATGAATGCATAATTTCATAAAGACTAATTAACTCCCTGGAGGCTGGATGTATATAATACCATTCATTTTCAATGGTTTAGCAAATGCATTCACAGCTTCTGATAGATATGCACGCATTAGTAAAAGGTGTGCAGTTTGCCATTTACTATCCCTTCGTTGCAACAATTGGACTTCCAGGTAAAATATTTGTCGAATTTCAGTACCTACATCATTCATTCTATAAAACACCGTAATTTATATATGGTCTTTCCACGTTTTTTGTTTACAATTGTACATAGTATGAATATGCTTCAACGAGTATTGGACATAGCTTATCTGGAAATAGCTGCAATGCCTTTACCTTTTGTTTCGTGTTGCTAAACATTGGAGGTGCACGTTATGATTTCTCCAATTTATTGACCGAGCTTTAAGAGTTCAGTGCTTTCCTTCACTGCATTTAATGGTTTTATTTTCATTATTGGCATGGAAGTCCCATCCCCATTCAATGGTAATCTCTGTTGCCTATAAAGTTCTACTGCCTGCTTGTCTCAAAAATCATTCCATACCTTTAAATTTGTAAGCTTCCAAACTTACTGTATTTTCATCACAATGTGAATCAATTCTCTGTGTTCTTGGCAGAGTGATCGTTTATGAATCACCAACAGTTATCATTGTTGGAAGGAGTTTAGTTGTGCTATTGACAATGCTCATGCGATTGAGCATCCACAATATCATCTCAGTTTAATTGAAATTCTCTTTTCTTGCAGTCGATTCTATCGCTGGTTTAATTATGACATTGTAACAGTTGGGATACATTGTGTTAATGCGAATTTAGAATGGGGCGGAATAGTCTCGACAGTGGCTATTTTCAGAATATTTAAATATTTAATAATTTATGAGTAAATTCGATGAACGCGTTATTAATTGAAATATGTGCAGCTGCATGATTTTCGTAGTACTGTTAAGTGTTTCCCGTAAATGGATGATTTGTAGTTGGCTGCAACAGAGAACAGTTTTCTTTTCTGCACTTAATCTCTACCATTGGCTGTTTCGCACCATTGACAGTGATATAGCATGTGGTAATGTTGGGTCAAAATAGATGCAACAAAATTGAAGAAACATAGACTTCCTCGTCATGTCTTTTTGTGTCAGAACACGTTTGTACAAGTGGTCATTCAATGTTTTCAAAATTGGAATACTTTCAGACTTTTTTCTTGAAAGGGAGCCACACTGCATTCTGGTTAAGGGAAATCTGTGTTTATGTTAGATTCTAGACATATTGCTGTTTCTTCCATTATTTTTTGAGTTCAGTATTTCTACGTTTCTTTGCTGTTACAGCATTTCCTGGAAAGTTAGATGTTGTGGTGATTGGTTGACGCATGCTTCCATTTCTTATTGAATTTTGTCAGAGCTCATGACATTTCTTTCGTTTTTGATTCACTGATGTCGCATATTTTAAACAAGATGACAGGGTCAAACGTATCAAATAATTAACCCGGCATGAGAGGCCATTCTCCATGTTTGTTAAGGACTCAAGACTTTGAATTGCACAGAGTCCAGTACAATGTGTGACTCTGTTCGAGTCCAATCAATCTCGATTGTATTGCCTTTTTTCTCTTGCAGCTAACCTGGCAGTAATTGTGATCTTGTCCCGAAGAAGATGTGGTCTCTCTGGATGCATCATTTATTACCTGTTGTCCATGGCAGTAGCAGATCTTCTCGTCATAGTCACGGCTGTGATACTCAATCGAATTACTGGGATATTTTCACCTTATAGTTTCCTGTCTATCACACCTATTTGCAGTGCACGCACTGCAATAAATTTTGCAGTTGTCGACAGTTCTGCCTGGTTAACAGTCAGTTTCACGTTTGATCGATTTGTGGCCATTTCTTGCCAGAATCTAAAAATAAAGTACTGTACAGAGAATGTGGCTATGGGAGTTATAGTTATGGTGTCCACGCTGTGCTCCCTAAAGAGTATCTTCATTTATTTTGCATTTGAACCAACTTACATAGAGAACGAGATACCATGGCTCTGCACGTTAAAAGATGCATATTATATGTCACCTGCATGGTCAGCATATGACTGCTTTCGCGGCATTTTAAACCCTCTGCTCCCATTCATTCTCATTTTACTGCTCAATGTTCTGACTGTCAGACACATTGTAGCAGCTAATAGAGCTCGTTGCAGACTCCGTATCCAGACGAAAAAAGAGAATCAGAATGACCTAGAAATGGAGAAGCGGAAGAAGTCTATTGTTTTACTCTTCGCAATCTCAGGCAGTTTTATTCTGTTGAATTTAGTATTTTTTGTCACGATACTCCGTGTCCGAATTTCGAATGCTACTTACTACTCAGGTTCTGGGATCGATTCCACATTGACACTCCAAGAAGGTGGATATATGCTTCAAATATTGAGTTCCTGCATCAATCCGTTTATTTATGCTGGGACCCAGAGCAAATTCAGAACTGAGTTAAAGAAGGGGGTAAAATATCCGCTGAGCCTACTACTTAATAAAAGCAATCTTGAAACTAGAAAATCGGGGTAGAATTATTGAAAAGCTTATTTTCTTCCAGAGCATACAAATATTTATGGACACTGGGACAACCTCTGATCAACTGCACGTAATAGTCATGATTCCGCCTACCCTAATAGTCCGAATCGACTCCTAGGACGCCTTCCATCACGAGACACAACTGGTTGAAAGGGATGCTAATGCTCACTCACACCCCAGTACAACATTTACTGATATAGTCCTTCAATAACTCCAAAGTCATGACCTGAATCTGAAAATCATTATGTTTGGTTTGCCCCACACTGGTCAAATTGAGAGATGACGTTACTGCCTTCGCAGATTTAAAACTTACAGCATCATTGATATATTGCTCACATAATTAAGAGTATTATAGCACGTTTTACTTGTGGTGTCTGACGTTCAACCTCTGACATCACTTTCCCTTTTTCACAAATGGTGATCTGTTATGCACACATAGACAAACGCACAGAGTTTGAGAGAGAGGGATAATAATTACATGTGCTGCAGAACTTTTCCTATTTCAGCCATTTGTTTGAGTCAGGGCAAATGCCCTGTGTAAGCGAAACAGATGAGACAGAGAAACAGCACAAAACTCAGAAAACTACACAAATATTTCAAATGGGAGTGTCTCGTTGCAGTCGGGAAGTTTCTTTTGTTGACGTAGTGCTAGCTTGTCAAACATTGTCTGCCATAAATGATTTATCATTACATTAAGAAACTAACAAAGCGTATTTGGAGGATTTGACCAAATGTGAGCAATGTTAACTCAAAGAGTTTCATTTCCTTTGTCTTTCTCATTCATGGTGAGTTTAATTCATTAGAGTTCAAGACGTGAGCAAGAGCCCGGCCCGATGTTTTTGGCAGATATTGCTCAGCAGAGGAATTTAGTCTCATCAGTGAGCGAGGTGCTCGTTTCTAGAGCAAGCATTATTTGGTCTACAGTTACTGTTCATTGACATTATGTTTGGTTCAGCCGCGATGCGAGTCAAACTCATGTCTCCAAAATATGAATGCTGTGATACAGTTTATTAGCCACGCGGGAAGCCCATTAATTTTGGTTCAATAAAACCAACCGTGATTGTTTTAAATTCTACTGAATTAAGTTCAACCGGTCTAGCCATATTTGACTTGACAGTTTATTTATCTGATGAGTCATGATGATTAATCTTTTTTAAAAATTTTAAAAAGGAACCCAATGCCGTTATACTACGTCATGTCTACAAGAATTAAAACAGTAAACTTCGTTGACAGAGTGACTTCTAGAAGACCCTGTAATTTTTAACAGACGTTACACATATTTAAACTCCAAACCACATAAATAAAGTCAAAAAGTTGATTTGCTTTCTTCAATACATGTGTTTCATGCACAGAGCACTCACATTCTTTTGCAGGTTCCACATGCTTCATGACGCCACGAAGAAGTAGAATATTCCCAGAACAGAGATTAATGAGTGTACCAAGAGTGTTTACCAAATATTTGTAACTATATGTGTTTCACCAAAATATCCTTTGTCTTTCAACATATCGTTTTTCGTCAATAAATCTACCTTGTCATTCAACGTAAAACAAGGCTTCTCTTCTACTTATCTTTTGCCTCCTATCCCCGTTTCTTTGTCTCTGCCTTCGTGTCAAATGTCTTGAATCCCTCACACGCTAAACCCACAGAAGTACAGAATTATTAAAGCATTTTCTACTGAATTCTCAGCCCGTCGTGCTTCATCTGGCTCTGCCATTTACCTAGTGTCATTCGTAACTCCACAGCTGGCGTTGTTTCTCCCTCTATACTGCATTGATGTGTGTTGTGGTATTGTCCCTTACCCGCTGCGCTGCCTTTCTCTCTCTCTCCAATTTTGTTTCCCTACTGCTGTTCTCCCTCATTCACACCTTGCTGTTACTTACCCTTTAGAACATAGAACATAGAACAATACAGCATAGAACAGACCCTTCGGCCCACAATGTTGTGCTGAACATTTGTCCCAGCTTAAGCACCTATCCATATACCTATCCAATTGCCGCTGTAAGGTCATCAATGATTCTGAATCTGCCACTCACACAGGCAGCGCAATCCATGCCCCCACCAATCTCTGGGTCAAGACCCTACCCCTGATATCCCCCCATACATTCCACCCTTCACCTTAAATTTATGTCCCCTTGTAACACTCTGTTGTACCCAGGGAAAAAGTCTCTGACTGTCTACGCTATGTATCCCCCTGATCATCTTATAAACCTCTATCAAGTCACCACTCATCCTTCGCTGTTCCAATGAGAAAAGACCTAGCACTCTTAACCTATCCTCGTAAGACCGATTCTCCATTCCAGGCAACATCCTGGTAAATCTCCTCTGCACCCTCTCCAAAGCTTCCACATCTTTGCTAAAATGAGGCGACCAGAACTGCACAGAATACTCCAAATGTGGCCTTACCAAGGTCCTGTACAGCTGCAACATCACCTCATAACTCTTAAATTCAATCCTTCTGTTAATGAACGCCAATACACCATAAGTCATCTTCCAAATTCTATCCACCTGAGTGATAACTTTCGAAAAACTATGAACATAGGCCCCATAATCCATCTGCTTCTCCACCTTACCTAGAACCCTACTGTTAACCCTGTATTCCGCATTCTTATGTGTCCTTTCAAAAAGGACAACCTCAAACTTGACAGGGTTGAACTCCATCTGCCACTCCTCAGCCCAGCTCTGCATCATATCTAAGTCCTTTTGCAGCCGACAACAGCCCTCCTCACTATCCACAACTCTACCAATCTTCGTATCCTCCGCAAATTTACTGACCCACCCTTCGACTCCATCTTCCAATTCATTAATAAACATTACAAACAGCAGAGGACCCAGAACTGAGCCCTGCGGAACTCCACTTGTAACTGGGCTCCAGGCTGAATATTTACCATCTACCACCACGCTCTGACTTCAACCGGTTAGCCAGTTCTCTATCAAACTGGCCAAATTTTCCACTATTCCATGCCTCCTGACTATCTGCATAAGCCTACCATGGGGAACCTTATCAAATGTCTTGCTAAAATCCATGTACGCTACATCCACTGCTCTACCCTTACCCACATGCTTGGTCACTTCCTCAAAGAATTCAATAAGACTTGTAAGGCAAGACCTACCCCTCACAAATCGGTGCTGGCTTTCCCTAATCAAACAGTGTCTTTCCAGATACTCATAAATCCTATCCCTCAGTACCCTTTCCATTACTTTGCCTACCACTGGAGTAAGACTAACTGGCCTGTAATTCCCGGGGTTATCCCTATTCCCTTTTTAGAACAGGGGCACAACATTCACCCCGCTCCAGTCCCCTGGTACCACCCTCGTTGACAGTGAAGACGAATAGATCATTGCCAACGCCTCTGCAATTTCCTCTCTTGCTTCCTACATAATCCTAGGATATATCCCATCAGGCGCGGGGGACTTGGCTATTCTCAAGTTTGTCAAAATACCAAATGCATCTTCCTTCGTAACAAGTCTTTCCTCTAGTTTACCAATCTGTTTCATACCTTCCTCTTCAACAATATGGTCCCTCTCATTTGTAAATACTGAAGAAAGGTACTCATTCAAGACATCTCCTATCTCTTCCGACTCAATATTCAGTCTCCCACTACTGTCCTTGATCGGACCTACCCTCGTTCTCGTCATTCTCATGTTTCTCACAAACACATAATGGGCCTTGGGATTAGCCTTGATCCTACCCGCCAAAGATTTTTCATGCACTCTCTTAGCTCTCCTAATCCTTTTCTTCAGCTCCCTCCTGGCTATCCTGTATCCTTCCAACGCTCTGTATAAATCTTGTTTCCTCAACCTCATGTAAACCTCCTTCTTGCTCTTTACAAGCCATTCAACCTCCCTCGTCAACCAAGGTTCCCTCACACGACCATCTCTTTCCTGCCTGACAGGTACATACATATCAAGGACACGTCGTAACTGTTCCTTGAAAAAGTTCCACCATTCAACAACATCCTTCCCTGGCAGCCTATGCTCCCAACTTATTCTCCTCAGATCTTGTCTTGCAGTATCGTATTTACCCTTCCCCCAATTGTAAACCCTACCCTGTTGCACGCGCCTATCTCTCTCCATAACCAAGGTGAATGTCACAGAATTGTGGTCACCATGACCAAAATGCTCACCCAGTAACAAGCCCATAACTTGTCTCCGTTTGTTACCAAGTACCAAATCCAATATGGCCTCCCCTCTGATCGGACAATCTATATACTGCTTTAGAAATCTTCCTGGATACAGTGCACAAACACCACCCCGTCCAAACTACGTGTTCTGAAGAGCTTCCAATCAATATTTGGGAAGTTGAAATCGCTCATTACTACTACCCTGTGGCTTCAGCACCTTTCCAAAATCTGTTTCCCAATCTGTTTCTTCACATCTCTGCTGCTATTGGGGGCCTATAGTAAACACCCAGCAAGGTGACTGCTCCTTTCCTATTTCTGACTTCAGCCCATACAACCTGCAAAGGCAGAACACCCTCGAACTGGCTTTATGCAGCATTTATACCATTTCTAATTAGCAACGCCACCACCTCCCCCACCTTTTTACCACCCTCCCTAATCTTACAGAAACATCTGTAACCAGGAACCTCCAAAAACCATTCCTGTCCCTCTTCTATCCACGTTTCCGTGATGACCACAACATCGTAGTCCCAAGCCCCGATCCATGCCTTAAGTTCACCCACCTTATTTCTGATCCTCCTTGCGTTGAAGTATACGCACTTGAACCCATCTCTGTGTGCACAAGTATTCCCTGTCAGTGCTACCTTCTCCACAGCCTCCTAAATTCTTGGACGTCCTGAAAAACAGCTAACCTACTTGCTGGATTACAAGGCCGGATCCCATCCCCCTGCCAAATTAGTTTAAACCCCACCCCACCCCCACCCCGAAGAGTGCTAGCAAACCTACCTCCCAGGATATTGGTGTCCTTCTGGCTGAGGAGCGACCCATCCTGCTTGTACAGGTCCCACCTTCCCCAAAATGCAGTCCAATTGTCCAAATACCTGAAGCCCTCCCTCCTACACCATCCTTGCAGCCACGTGTTCAACCGCACTCTCTCCCTATTCCTTGCCTCACTGTCACTTGGCACCGGCAACAACCTAGAGATGACGACTCTCATCGTTCTAGCTTTTAGCTTCCAGCCTAACTCCCTGAGCTCCTGAATGACCTCTCCACCCCTCTTCCTACCTATGTCGTTGGTGCCAATGTGTACCACGACTTCTGGCTGCACACCATACCCCTTAAGGATTCTGAAGACACGGTCAGAGACATAGAACATAGAACATAGAAGGATACAGCGCAGTACAGGCCCTTCGGCCCTCGATGTTGCGCCGACCGAGTCCTACCTAACCTATACTAGCCCAATAACTTTAAAATACCTATCCAATGCCCGCTTAAATGAACATAAAGAAGGAGAGTTCACCACTGATACGGGCAGGGCATTCCATGAACTCACAACCCGCTGTGTGAAGAATCTACCCCTAACATCTGTCCTATACCTACCACCCCTTAATTTAAAGCTATGTCCCCTAGTAACACCTGACTCCATTAGCGGTAAAAGGTTCTTAGTATCTACCCTATCTAAACCCCTAATCATCTTATACACTTCTATCAGATCTCCCCTAAACCTTCTCTTCTCCAATGAGAACAGCCCCAAGTGCCTCAGCCTTTCCTCATACGATCTTCCTACCATTCCAGGCAACATCCTGGTAAACCTCCTCTGCACTCGTTCTAAAGCTTCCACATCCTTCCTATAGTATGGCGACCAAAACTGCACACAATACTCTAGATGAGGCCTCACCAGAGTCTTATACAACTGCAACATGACCTCAGGACTCCGGAACTCAATTCCTCTGCCAATAAAGCCCAGTACACCATATGCCTTCCTCACAGCACTATTTACCTGGGTGGCAACTTTCAGAGATCTGTGTACATAGACACCAAGATCCCTCTGCTCATTCACACTACCAAGTAGCCTACCATTAGACCAGTAATCCATCATCTTGTTATTCCTACCAAAGTGAACGACTTCGCACTTAGCTACATTGAATTCCATTTGCCACATTTCCGCCCAGCTCTGCAACTTATCTATATCCCGCTGTAAACTACCACTTCCTTCCTCACTATCCACAACTCCACCGACTTTCGTGTCATCCGCAAACTTGCTTACCCAGCTTTCAAGTCCTTCCTCTAGATCATTTATAAAGATAACAAAAAGCAATGGTCCCAAAACAGATCCTTGTGGTACACCGCTAGTAACTGCGCTCCAAGATGAACATAATCCATCAACTACTACCCTCTGTCTCCTTCCAGCCAGCCAATTCCTAATCCAAACCTCTAATGTATCCTCAATGCCATACCTCTGAAGTTTTAGCATTAGCCTACCATGGGGAACCTTATCGAACGCCTTACTAAAATCCATATACACAACATCTACTGCTTTACCCTCATCCACTTCCTTAGTCACCTTCTCAAAGAACTCAATAAGGTTTGTGAGGCACGACCTGCCCTTCACATAACCATGCTGGCTATCCCTGATCACGTTATTCCTACCCAGATGTTCATAAATCTTATCCCTTACCATTCTCTCTAAGACTTTGCCCACCACTGAAGTCAGACTCACTGGCCTATAGTTACTAGGGCTATCCCTACTCCCTTTCTTGAACAATGGGACCACATTCGCTATCCTCCAGTCCTCTGGTACTATTCCCGTTGACAATGACGACATAAAAATCCAGGCCAATGGCTCTGCTATCTCCTCCCTAGCTTCCCATAGGATCCTGGGGTAAATGCCATCAGGCCCAGGAGACTTATCTATATTCATCCTTTCCAATATTCCCAAAACCTCTTCCCTGCATATTTCCAGGGCATCCATTCTAATTATTTGTGATTCCATATTCACATCAGCAACAGTGTCCTGTTCCTGAGTGAATACTGATGAAAAGTACTGATTTTATGTCTCTCCAATCTCCTCCGCCTCCACACACAACATCCCACTACTATCCTTGACTGGACCGATACCTACCCTAGTCATCCTTTTATTCTTGACATACCTATAGAAAGCCTTTGGGTTTTCCCTAATCCTACCAGCTAAAGACTTTTCATGTCCCCTTCTCGCTTTTCTTAGCTCCCTCTTTAGCTCCTTCCTGGCTACCTTATAACTCTCAATCGCCCCTACTGAACCTTCACGCCTCATCTTTACATATGCCGCCTTCTTCCCTTTCACATCTCGGACCCTGGCACCCAGGAGGCAAAAAACCATCCGAGAGTCTCGCCAATGTCCACAGAACCGCCTGTCTGTTCCTTTAACTATAGAGTTTCTTTTGACTAGCGCTCTCCTCCTCTTCCCCTTTCCCTTCTGAGCCTCAGAGTCCGACCTCGTGCCAGAGACCCGTTCACTGCAGGTTCCCCCGTTATGCCGTTCCCCCCCCCCCCCCCGAAACAGTATCCATATCGGAATAATTATTGTTGATGGGAACGACCAAAGAGGATCCCTGCACTGCCTGCTTCCTCCCTTCCCACCTCTAACTGTTACCCAGCTCCCTTTGTTCTCTGGCGTAACTGTGTCCCTATAGCTTCTATCTATCATCCTCTCAGCCTGTCGAATAATCCTCAGTTCATCCAACTCTCGCTCCAGTTCCATAACGCGGTCTGTGAGGAGCTTGAGCTGGTCGCACTTCCTGCAGATGAAGTCGGCAGGAGCATCGGTGGTCATCCCTACCTCAAACATCCTGCAGAAGGAACATTCCACTGCCTGCGCTGGCGTAACTCTACACTTAGTCTCCACAACAAGAACACGAAGTACCTTACCTGTTCAACCGACTGAGTCCTTTTTTTTAAGTTAGAGCAGGAGGGAGGGAGGTTTGAGTCGGTTACTGCTAATCTGCATTGACAAACATGTTAATTACATTTGCTAATTGAATGAACTGTTAATATGTCTGCAATGCTATCAAACACTTCTCTCATTTTACGTGTCAGTACATTTGAGAGCTTATCATTTTTTCGAAAATACTTTTTTCTGAAAATTAACAAAAAGCCTGTTCACATGGTCAGATGTGAATCTGTTGTCATAATACTGATGAACAAAGTTTCCTCACACTAACATCAGCAACTTGATTCATGTTCTGCTTTTAAAGAGGAAAGCTTGTGCAGGCATGCGTGCACAACTGATAATGAATGAAAACACAGGCCTAAATTCAGTGAAAATGAGAATCGTAGTGAGTAAAGCTTGAACATGCTGAGACCCCAGTACATTTCAAAGCAATTGACCAAAATGGCATGATACACAAGGCTGTGAATATTGTTCAAGTCAAATTACAACAGTACGTGTGACACAGTCGCAGCAGCTCAACCAGTTTCACTGTCCCCTGTCTCTTCCCACTTGCTCTGCAGTGCTTAGAATTTGCAGTATCGAATATAGAGAAATACAGTGCAGAACAGGCCCTTCAGCCAGGATTTTGCATCGACCTTTGAAGTAATCTAAGCCCATCGCCTACTCTATCCCTTCATAAATCGTGTGCTTATTCAAGGATTGTTCAACTGTCCCTAATATTGCTGAGTGAACTTCATTGGCAGGCAAGGCATTCCACGTCCTTGCCACTCTCTGAGTGAAGAACCTTCATCTGAAATCTGTCTTAAGTCTATCACCCATCATCTTGCAGCTGGGCCAACTCATACAGGCAAGGATCTAGGAAAAAAGACTTTCTATATCTACACTATCTAATCTTCTAAACATCTCCTATATATTTCCTTATACTTGTTCTCAGGAAGAAACAGTAAATCTTCTACTCTATTCCATTTCAGCTGATGAGAACACCTGCAGTTCCACCAACGTTCAGATAGTTGTTAATCGCAGAGCGCTTCTCACCCAGGGAAGAGAGTCCCTTTGCTTTTTCTGACCCTGCACTGCAAAAGGATTTGTCCAATGGGTTAAAGGCAACAGTCTCTTCATGTTTCCTCGCGTCCAAGTCCAGCGCAAGCTAACTAATATTGATGAACGTCTCCTCCTGGGATGCACGCCACCTCACAGGAATAAATTCTGGTCACACACAGGCAGGGAATGAGTACAGGGAACTGCCAGGACTGAAGAAAGTAATTCAGAACTCCGCACTGCTTTGGAACGGTAGCACTGATTTATTGGTCGGGAGTATCGTGTAACCAATGTAAACAGTGGGAGTAGCACATCACAACCCATCGCCTGCCTAACACCATATCATTGCAGATTTCTGATCTCTGTTCTCTTTCACTTGCTCAATCTGCCTCTGTGTTTGTCCCATCAGTGACATTTCCAGTTGAGTTTTGAAGCCTCCATTATCACGGTTCCTGCTGAACTGCTCGGTGTTTTCAATGAGTTAAACGGAAAAAAAAATGCAATAGTTACAAAAACTTAGAAAACCGTCTTTCCATGAGTTGAGCTATTGACGTGGAATATGGCGTTGGGAGAACCAGAGAAGGGAAAACTTTTATGCATCGAAACTGACCTGAAATGAAAAACTGCGCAGTGCTCAAACTCCCACTGAATCCTGTGCTGAGGATTCAGTGTGTTCACTGTTGTAACCATGGTTGCACTGAACAAGATTTCCGATCAAAACTGAAACCAGATCCGGAGTGGTGTTAGAAATAGAGTAATTTCGCCGCTGCGTCGTCTTTCGTCGGAGCCCAAGAGTTGTGGTGCTCGAAAAACACAGCCGGTCATGCAACATCTGAGGAGCAGGAGAGTTGGAAGTATCAAACAGAAGCTTTTCACAGGGAATCTCCTATTCCGTGGCTGTTGCCCAATCGGCTGAGCTTTTCCAGCAACACATTTTTTGATGCTGGTCCACAGCATCTGCAATCTTCACTTTCACGTTACAGTGGCGCTGGAAAAGATCATGGATGGCAAAAGAAGAAAGGGGATAAAAGGTAGTGAAATGACACAAGGAAAGGTTGTGATGGTTTACAATTCGTGACAGATAATTCAATGAAGGGACGATTGTGCACGGTACAATGTGAGTCAGAGTAAAAGATTGATTTTTTTTTCTCCTACTGTTCAAATTAGCACCAATATCACTCCAAATCAAATAAGAATATGTATTTGTTTGTTCAGCAGCCAGACCGAATTATCTCATTGTGAGAATGAACTTCTTAGAACAGTTTCATGTTCGTTGCCACTGCTGGTGCCTTCACAGTTATTCCATCAGGTGAAAATCCATTCCAGCAAAGTCTGCCTTTTTGTCTTGTGACCATTCTGAGGTACAAAAGCAAATTTGCTGAATGACGTGTCATATCGTGTCAGGCTGTAACGGTAGCTCACTGTGTCATACGAGTCACTGCTGGCTTTGGCTTTTTTTCCGCACCTCGTTGCAGGAAGGTAGTGTTTAACAAACTTACGGGAGTTCTTTGAGGACTTAACAAGCGCAGTGGACGGAGGGGAAAATCTATATGCTGCATCCTGGGATTTTCAGAAGGCATTTGATAAGGTGTCGCCTAAAAGCAACATCCATAAAATAAGAATGCATGGAGTTCTGGGGAATGTATCAGCCGGATAGAGGACTAGTTATAGAATCAAAAGTAGAAACTTGGTTTAAATGAGTGTTTCTCTGGTTGGAGATCAGTGATAAGCGGGATGCGGCAGGGATTGGTTTTGACCTGCAACCGTTCATAATATGATTTAAATGATTTCGAACGGGAGACCAAGTGTAACGTATCCAATTTGCTGATGACATTAAATTGAATGGAAAGGCAAACTGTGCAGCGATTGTGGAGGATTGGCAGAGAGATTTAGGTCGGTTCATTGAGTGAACAATGATCTCGCAGTTGTAGTGCAATATCGATAAAATTGAAGTTATATGAGGTTGGTAAATACGAAGTGAAAACAGTAGATCGGAATGTTATTTTAAAGGGTGAAAGACTACAGGTTGCTGTTGTACTGAGTTGAGTTACTGGTGCAACATGTAATCAGGGAGGCAAATGGATTATTGGCGTTCCTTGCGAAAGGAATCGAATTTAAGAGCATGGAGGTTCTGCTGCAATTGTATAAGGTGTTGGTGAGTCCGTTTGTGGAGTATTGTGCGCAGTTCTGGTCTTTGGGACTCTTGATTAATTGGCTGACTTCTATGTGGCAACTTGTGAATGATCTTTGGGACATTCAACCAGATCACGCTCACTGGCTCTTGCTCTCTAATTACTCGTTATCTCTTAAAGGGATTCAAAAAGATTTATCACGCATGACCTCCCCTTTATGAAGCCATTCTGAATCTGCACTACTTTACTGTGCAATTCCAAGTACTTTGTAAACTCCGCCTTATCAATAAACTGAAAAACCTGTATCTTCCTTTCTTTTGCCTCCCCACTTCTGCACTTGGGTCACTTTTCAGTACTTTGTGTGCCTTCCTGACTCCAGTCGTTCCTCAATGATCACCATCAGTGTTTTTCACAATTGCCTCAGCAATCTCCAGAAGACTTTTGGTATATAGTGCGGGTGATTTATCAGCCATCAGCTACTTCAGATTCTCCAACAGATTGCCTTTATTAATAGCCAATGCAGTCACATTTTCTGATGACTACCTTGAATTTCCGATAAGTTAATGATGCATTCCACAGTGAACATTGGGGCAAAGTGTACATTCAATTACTCTTCCATTTCTTTTTCCCTATTAAAGCATCTCCAAAAGCAATTTCCACCAGCTCAATGCCTGTTGTTGATTCTCTCTTACATTTTAGATGTCTAAAGAAACTTTTGCACAGTTATGTTTTGATCACCAGCTAACAGACGCTCATATATCTTTTCCTACGACTTTGTTGCTCTTTGAATTATCGTCTGATGTTCTTTTAAATTCTTCCCAATCTTCACTCATCTTTAGCACATTATATATTTTTTCTCTTTGGTTTATTCTGCCCCTGACTTGTCTTACCACCCTAGTTTGCCTCATCCTCCCCTTGATATGTTTATTTTTCTTTGGAATGAATCTTTGCTGTGCCATGACAATTATTCCCAAAAACATCTACCATTACTGCTCCACCATTTCCCCTACTCGGAACTGTTTCCAAACAACTCTGAACAGCTCTCCCATCGTGGCTTTGTAGGTGCCTCAACTCAATTGCCCTACAGTGCATCTGATAAAATGACTTTCTTCTCAAACTACAGGGAGAAATCCACCATAATGTGAGCACTGGCCCTGAGAACTTCCTTTACTTCAGCTTCCTCATCAAGCCTGACTCATTGCACATCAGTAAATCCAGAATTCCTTTATCGTTCGTTCGTAGTCTCGACCACAAGTTTCTCTGACAGCTCAAGCCGTAGGCATTCTTTGAATTCCATTCTTACGATCAGCTAACAAATTCATGTTCCCAGACCATCTCCACACCGAAATCCCCAATTATTATTATAATGGTGCATTTATTCTGTACTTTTTATATCGCGGCTTTATTTTCTATCCCATATCCTGACGACTGTTTGTATTTCAGTACACAGCTCTGACAAGGGTCTGATTTGATTAGTGATTTCTCAACTCTACACTCACGCACAATTTCGACGCCTCCGACTCATTCGTATGCTCCCATTCCTTCAATAGGCGAACTCTCCTCCTGTTTCTCTGTAACATACAGGTGAGGGCTGACTGACATATTCCTAAGAAGGAAGCGAGGTCAGCAGATGCTGGAGATCAGAGCTGAAAATGTGTTGCTAGAAAAGCGCAGCAGGACATATTCCTGAACCAGGATGACTATTCTTAAGGAACAATGACACTCACCTTTTCTTGTATATTCTACTAAAGTCGTTGCAAGGTGTTCTACTTCTCATTTAAGCAGCTTTCAAAAACTAGATGATCTCCTACTATTTGTGTGTCTCATTGTAGAGGGGAAGACTTATCTACACCCTTTCATGTCTTATACTACTGTTGTGAATGTGTAGATGTACTGTCGCTTTAAGAAAGCACACAGAGTCAGGAACAAGGTAACACTTTGTCGAAACAACTCGCAGCAGATGAGATGGACATGATACAAAAGCAAATTCAAATTCGGCCAATCATTTTCAGCTATCCCTAAAGCTCCAACATCTAATCAAATTTAATTCTAGTATTTTGATAATTTTAAAATCAATGAAACGATCCGATGTTTTGGGTTATAAAACGGGACATATTTTAAAAGTTAGGGGGAGAATTGCCAAGGCATCAGCAAGTGCAGACTACCAGAAGAATAACTCTTTGAAAGGGACCAGTCCATTCGAAATACCTGTTATGAAGTTAGTGCTGCAGAACATTGGAAAAACTACAGACGAAAATCTGCAGAGAAAGATACAAAGAGAAGATTCAAAAGATGGCTGGTTTTGAACGTTGATTTTTCTTTCGTAAATCTCGATATTGTTGAGTGGGGACGTAAAAGACATATTTAAGAGAAACGAGTTTTAAATCGTTTTGGTTTTAATATTCTCTACTGGGCTTAAATAATAAAGTTATTATTTTTTACTTTAAATAGTGACCCCTTGGATAGCTCTTTGTCTCTCGTTTTTTAACAGATTACAGCACGTGTGCTGATTTAAATTAGCAGAGGGATTACCCATGTCATAACAGTTTGGAGGCTTTCCTCCGCGATTTGAACCGTTTAGATCGATCCAGTCTGAGACTTGGACAGATTTGAATAGATTTGTGGCATTAAAAAACACTGTAGATTTAAACACTTGCAAGTTAGTGTAAGAGATCTTTAAATAAAACGTATGTAAGGCAACTTGTTCAATTTGGGGAACCCGTTGTTGACTAACTTAGAAGTGAGAGAAATGTCTCTTAATATTGATAAAGAGGCTTTGTGACCTCAGAGTGATTCTCAAAATTGCCAAGACTGTTTAGAATGAAAGGAAAACGCCATAATTTTAGAATTAGCAAAGAAGCTCGATTTGGGTTTAATCAAGGACACAAGTAAGCTGAGGTTATTAGGGAGATACTTAAACATTTTTGAGTTTCAGAGAAACAGACAAGTGCAGTAGAGGTACAAACCTTCAGCTCCAATTGAGGAAAATGGAGTTGTAGGATAAGCAAAGGGAGGAGAGAGAAAGGTTCTTGTCTGAACAAAGAGAAAGAAAAAAAACAAAGGGTGAGAGAAAGGGAAAAATAGAGAAGTTTCTTAGGGAGAGAATGTGAACTTGAGATTTTGTGACTTAGTCGGCTAAGCCAAGTTAACAGGACGGAGATTAAAAGAGAGGGTAGTGATACATACAAAAACGTCAAAACTCTATTACATTTTGATGAGAAATATGTTGAAGCCTTATTTCGTTCATTTGAAATATTGGGGAGGCAGATGGAGTAGTCTGAGGATTTATGTGTAATGCCAGTTCAGAGGAAACCAGTAGTCAGAGCTAGTAAGGTATTTACCGTGCTGTCAGATGAAGGGTCAAGAGATTATGAAGAGGTCAAACAGGCCATTTTATGTGCTCATAAATTGATATCAGAAGTACACAGACAGCGGTTCAGAAACAGAAAGAAGGACCAGGTCAGACTGAAGTTCACTTTGAAAGATTTAAACGTGATTTTTCTAGATTGGTGCGAGCTTTACAAATCCACGGGAATTGTGAGACTCTAAGAGAGATTAATCTGCTGTAGGAGTTTAAAAACTTACTTCCATACGTGGTTAGGATTCAATTCGAGGAAGAGAAATTTCAGGAAGTGAGAAGGGCAGCAGACTTAGCACATGAATACGTGTTGCTGCAAAGGACAAGGTGTCGGCCAGAATTTTGTCCAGTGAGGGATAGAAGTTGGGAAAAGGGGAGATCATAGACTACAAAATAACGAGCAGAGAACTCTGGTAAGAGTTTAACACAGGTTAGAAATGAAACCCAAGTGGGTGGAAAGGAGATGAAAGGCCTCAAGTGTTTCCACTATTGTATAGTGAAACATCTAAAGTGACAGTCCTGATCGTTAAAGAAAGGCACTGTGGGAAAATATGTGGTAAATGAAGTTAAGCCAATGGCATTAGTGAAAGTAGTAAAGGAAACCACAAGAAACGAGGAGCTGCAGGACAATGTTCAAGGAAAAGTGTCATTAAAACACCAAGAGGCAATCAAGTTTGAATTTAATATATTGACAATCTTAAAAGCCAATGACACAATCCGAAACTTTGGAGGTATAATACAGGGAAAACCTAAACAGTTGACAGAGAACTGCCAAGCCACCAGAATGGACAGATTGACCGAGAAATAGCTCTCCTATATGTACCGTTATCTATCAGTGACCTGTGAAACATAAACCCTCGGAGGAAGAAAATAAGACTGACGAAGATACAAAGACATGTTTCGACAGCTGGCTGGTTTTGAAAATTGAATTTTTGGTGAATCTTAATTGGGTCATCAGACCACTAGAGTGGAAAACTAAAGATAGGTTAGAGAAAGGAATTCAAATTATTGTCTGTTACTTATTCGCTGTTTTACTTCCAGAAATAAAGTTGTTCATTATTACTTTAAATAGAGACATTTGGGATAGTTCTTGGCCTCCCCAATTTTTACAGATTATCCCACTGTGTAAGTCTTTCTGTGTTACAGTTCAATTAGCACGGAGTGTTTACTTCATTTCGTAACAACTGTTTCCGGCTGTTCCACCACTGTCAAAAATATTGTTTTCTTCACTATGTTTTTGCAACGTGCTTGTGCCAGCCAGCTAATAGCCTTCCTCGATGTAATTTAATTTACCTTTGGATTTCTGCTGTGGAGGTGCTGGTGTTGGATTGGGGTGGAGAAAATCAAAAATCACACTGCAAAAATTTATCATACCACAGTGTATTTGAAACGTTCATACTCAAGTTTTACGTTAGAAATATGTATTTTAGGAAATAGTGCTTAAGAATAATCTTCCATGCAATCCATACAATTCAATCATTGTGCATGTGGCATTATCCACAAAATAGAGAAAAAATCTCTGTTCTTTGACACAACATTGAATAATTCCTAAAGAAAATGGCGTTGGGTTTTGGGAGAACCAGGTAGCACTGGAAAAGGCGTATAGGTTCAATCTAGGTGGGGAGGGGTGAGGCGGGAGGGGGCGGTGCGTGACAAGGTTATAAGTGGAAGTTGGAGAAACAAAATCTGTGAAATCGACATTAGTGCAATTTTACCCAACATGCATTAACACCTTCGGACGTAATTTTATCTGAAACTATTGTTTTTAAATTAGCAAAATTGAGATTGTAGCTGCCACAACGTCACATGTAACCTAAGATTTCAAATGCATAGAACTGAAACAACCACCAGAAAAAGTAACCAACAGTTCAATTTAAAGGAAGACAATAATATTAAATCATGCCCAACAAAAAATTAATTATAATGAATAGATTTCAAAATACTGCAAAGTTACGTGTTAGAAATACATTACCGCTAAAATTACTTAAATGATTTCAATATCTGTATTTCTATGTTTTCTTAGTTTCCGAACTGGAATCATAACTGAAATTTATTTATTGATCCTGCCCCACAGATCACAGCTTTGAGCGTCAGATTTCACAGACTATTGGAAACAACCAGAGAACATATGCAATCGTCTGAAGTAAATTCAAATCACTTGAGCTGTAAACCATGATAAAGCAATGAAATGAACGTTTGAGGTCAGCTCTATTAATGTGTGAATTGACATTTAATGAAACATAAGAGACAACCCAACTTAATTCGTTCACTTTGAAGTACGAATATTTTGAAAATTCACACTTGCAACAGAGTGATGGTAGACCTGTTGAAAGTTTTCAATGGCAAGACAGTGATGTGTCCAGATGTTTCTATTATCATACCCACAGTCGTCAATCCAGACGAATCCGTGGAAACTGTGAGAATAAAATGCATAATTATATATACTCACACACTATTCCATTTCATTAAGCTATTAGTTTGTAAGCTGATTTCCTCGTGGAAATGTATTTTTATTATGTTTTTGCCATGTAAACATCTGTGTGCTTTACTAATTCAACACATGCTCTTATTTTAGACACATCGTAATTTCCCAATTGGAAAATATAGAGCTTTTATTCATAGTTTATTGGACATTACTATCTCATGTATCATTTGAGGTAATTGGTAAAATTGTATTCAACTTTAAAGATATTCCATTATTACATATGAGTCACGTGTCACAAACTTGAGCCATCACTGTATAGGAACTAAGAACAGTGAAGTCTCATCTTGTTTCATCACTATGATCGTCATCCTTGGTACGTGGTGAACTTTTTTTTCTCTGCAATTGCAATTCTTCATCCGATTTCTGTTTCTTGTAACATTCCACAAACTGTTGTTCCCCGCTGTTTCTTTTAAAACAACATTGAATTCATTATTTTGCTACGTACTGCTGTTTGTCTTTGTCCTATATTGTCTGAAAATTTTATTCATGAGCCTCTCTTGCCTTGACTCCCGTTTTCTCGCTATCCATGTAGGTCTTACTGCGTTAACAGGTGCATCCTTGTACTACGAATATTTCTGTTTCCAACACATGGCTGTATCGGCATATGTACGTATTTATTTCTGAACTCTAAACGTGTATGTACGAATTCTTTAATGCATTATGTTTAGTGTCTGTGTTTGATTATTAATAGATGCATGAAAGTTCATAAATTTGCAGCTATTGATATTTGTCTTCCCATGATATTTTGCTTCTTAATTGTCGTAGATTATATTCACAGTGGAGACCCGGGAATATGTAAACGTATTAAAATGTTCAGTAAGTTTTGGTGAAATCTCGACTTCTTTCATGATGTCTGTTATGTATCAATTTGAACTAAGCCATGCATTTATGAGGGTTCTGTATTTTTTGTTGGTATCCATTGAAGCATGTTGCATCCGGCTGTTTCATGACTATCGCACTATTTGCTTATGTTTGTGCTTTTGTGTCTCTGGCTGAGTCTGACGAAGCTCGTAAATGTGTTTGTCTAGGTATGTTCATCAGTTTTTTGCTTTACACATACCATTCTGTCATGCTGACGTTCTCATGAAAAAGTTCCAAAGACAATGTTCCATACCTAAATGTGCCTGTTCATGTTTTGTGAGACTATTTCATTGTGTGCATTTGTGTAAACGTATACTCTTCTGTGAGTTTGTGTTCCAATCCATTTTCGCGGGTGTGCACATTTGATTTTGGCGTGTATGCGTGTCTAATTATATACACAATTGTATCTTTGCTAATCCATACAGAGTTAAATTTAATTGACCTGTGTGCACGCGTGTGTGTGTGCACGTGCGGGCGTACCTGTATGCATGTGCGTATGAATGTGTGCACTTCTATGTGATGTAAGAGGGTGCTGCTTTTTTTGTTTCATTATAAAGAGGGATCAGTTGATGTGGTCATAAACAGCAGTGAAGAAATGCAGACTGTTAATCCTAGTACAGAAGTTAAAGAGAGCAATTTAAATAGAGAAGCGAAGCAAGAGTACAACAGGGAATAAGGGAAGAAATGTGAATTAAACTGCTCTTATAAGGACTTGAGGTGTAAGGCAAATGATCTCAGGGTATTGTTGGGGTTATAGACCTGTGATACCATAGATACTACACGGCTGAGGGACCATCATGATTGGCAGCTTAATATTGCAGGGTGCAGATGCTAAATGAAGGATTGAAGCCAATGCAACAGAGGAGGCGAAGTTGGGTTTTTGTTCAGGAAAATATCTCTGCAGTGCTTCTAGAATTTACTTCTGAGGGATCATCCAGTGAAGATATATAGGGGGGACGGCGAAAGAAATGTGGTAATCTATGTAATGAAATTATATATAGCTCCACAATTCTCTTCCAACAGTTATTCGGAAATTGAAGAATAGATATTTCGAGAGATCGCAAATTAGTTACACAGCAGTAGCTTCTAAAAGGAGGGAATTTAATTTTCAGACGTAGTTCAGGATTGCAGCAGAGATAAGGGCTTAGATAGGGCGAAATTTGTTCAGTGTGTACTGGAACACTTTTGCAATCAAAATGTAAATGACCCTACGAGAAAAAAAACTTTTCCTGGGAAGTATGGCAGAGACGAAGAAATATGTAATACTTTGGGACAGGTGAACATAATTATATCAGTTTAAAACTAGTTATGGAAATGAATAAGCCTCGTCCAGAAGTTGACGTTCTAAATCGGGGTAGGTCCAATTTTGATGGTATTTGGCAGGAACTTTCTAAAGATGATTGGGAGAGGCCATTTACAACTATAGGATCCTTGGCAACTGACAGGCTTTCAAAAGCGAGGTAACAAGATTACAGATAATAAATTCTCTGTACTTGCGAAGTGTAAAGTTGCCTGGAGTATCTTACTTTCAGAGGCAAATTGTAGGGGATCGAGTTAAATAGGGAGACTAGAATTGATGTGGACCTTAAGAAGCTGCAAGATACGTTTCATGATTATAGCCTTCAGAACCACTGAGCAGTAGTTATTAAGGCACGTTGCAGGTGAATGTTTAGGTACTGGATGATGATGGCCTTCTATACGAAGGTGAGGACTTCAGCTTGTTGGAGGGAAGAGGATGCGTTATCAACCGATATTTATACTATTTTTATTATCAGCCGTATGGTTGATGTGCCAGAAGACTGGAGGTTGTGTACTGTTGTACAATTATTGAAGAAAGGCTGCAAGGGAAAGCCACGGATCTGCAGATTGTTGAGCCTCAAGTCTATGTTGAGTAGGTTGTGGGAGGGGATTCTAACAGACAGATGCAATTGGAAAGAAAACGGTCTGATTGGGGGTTGTCAGGATTTTTTTTGTGTGCGTCATACATTTGTTTTACGTTTTTTTTAAATGTGATCAAAAAGACTAATGAAAGGTGAGCGATGGACCTTTTACATATGGGCTTGAGTTCACCTTTTGACAAGGGAGCGCATGATCAGTAGGTTTGGATCACATGGGTTCTGAAGATAGCCAAACAACTGCATGCGAAATTGACAAGGTTTAAGACTGACAGTGGAGTTAGAGGATTAGAGATTGGAGATCTGACACCGGCAGTGTACCGCAAGAATTATACGATTTATATGATTATACAGAGGCATGGTTAGCAAGCTTATGGATGAGAACAAAATTCTTGGTGCAGTGAACAGTGAAGAAGGATTTCTAACAGAACAACGAGATCTTTACCAATTGGGTGAGCTGGCCGACGAATGGCAAGTTGAAAGCCAGTCAGATAAATGTGATGTGCTGATTTTTGGTGAGACAACACAGAGCTGGACTTACATAGTTAATTGTTGTTTCTAGCAAGTGTTGTTGATCAGAGAATACAAGGTTTGCAAATACATAGTTCCTCGAAAGTGGCACAGAAATTAGACGTGGTCGCGAAGTAGGCGTTTGGACAAGCCTCCATTCATCGTTCAGATCATGGAATACGCCAGTTGGGACATCATGAACGATATCGACCGGGTCAACTTGGAAATCTGTATATACTGCTCGCCATGCCGTAGGAAGCATGTTACTAAACTGAAAATTGTGCAAGAACATTTTCAAGGATATTATCAAGACTGGAAGTTATAAGGACAGCATAGATAATTTGGGATTTTTCTCTCCTTGGAACGTCAGAGATTGACAGCTGACTTTGTTCATGATTATAAATTTATGAGTGGCAGATAAGGAGAATAACGTATGTCTTCTCTCTAGGGTAGTGAAACCAAAAATAATGGGCAAATATTTAAGATAACAGGGTAAAGAATTGAAACGACTTGAGCAGCATTTGTTTAAAAAGGCGTGGTGCGTGCCTGAAGTGAGCTATAAAAAAAAGTTGTGGTGGAGGGAAAAATGCAACATTTAAAAGACAGTTAGGGAGGTACATGGATCGGAAGGGTCTGCAGGATCTTTGGTAAAACTCGAGCAAATGGGACTAGTTCAGTTTAGAAAACCTGGCAAGCATAGCCAAGTTGAAGGTCTGAGTCCATGCTGTGTGACTCTGTGTGTCAATAAGATATATATGTGGCTGTGTGCGTGGATGTGTATCTGTATTAGTGTGCCTATATTTATTGAATGACTGGACTTCTTCTTTTCAGACACGTGGGCTGAATGACCTCCTATTATTCCCGTCAAAAATCTCAAGTTGTTTCCTCTCATTTTACTGTTCGTGGGCAACATGTCCTGTGGGATGAAAGACCTCATTGCGTTCCAGGTAAACGATCTTTAGGCACTTTGTGGCCTTTTGCAGTTGGTATATGAGAGATTCCAAGACATTGAATAGTCTCGTCCTCTGTTCTGATACAAATGAGTCGACGGCCAAAGTGCACTTCTGCTGTTGTTTTGTGTAACACGCGACAGAACCGGAAACGAATCGTTCACATTATGTGTAATTGGTTCCGGTTGCTGACCTCAACCGGTCTAATATCTGAATGTAAGATAATCTTTCATTCTTCTGAACTCCCATGAGTGGTGACTCAATAAACCATTCGTTTCTCATACGGTAATCTTTACGGTGCATGAATCCATCGAATAACCGATCTGCATCGATTGCAACCATACCTTTCTTCAGTAAGGAGACGGGATTTGTAGATAATGCACCAGAAATGATCTTGCTCAGTTTCTATACAGATGCAGCAGCACTTTGCGACTTTCATCCTTGATCTCATTGGCAACAAATGCCAGCATTGAGATGAGAAATGTGTGACATTTTTAAAAATAAAGACTATTGTATTTGACATAGAGATGGCTTTTTTTCAAAATTATTTTACCATAGAGCATAGGCAGCGGATTCATATAATATTTTTAAAGGAGAGGCATGTGATTGCATGATATATTAAAGGTCGAATGTTATTTAGATGTGGGTGCAATAATGTGGTAAGAGACAACAATCAGATCCCCCAAAATATTACTGAAGACTAGAGCAATTACAAGGGAGTGAATGGCTTACTAATGCACGTTACACTAACGTTATGATTCTTGAAATAAGCCAAATCTGCTCGTGGATTGCAGAATAGTGGAATGGAATGTGTTATGAAAACGTGGGTATAACTTATAGAGAGTTAAGAGCAGCAGAACTACCGGACCCAGCACCAAGTGTACACAAAAATGCTAAATATGTAACACTTGGTCAAATGACTCAATTAGTTCATTGTTTGGGTACAAGAAAAAAAATCGAATTCGAACAATAAGTTTAAATTATACACGAAACATAACCCGAATTGGCTATATTGACAATATTTTAAAGCCAATGACACAATCCGATGATCTCGATATAAGACTGGGGAAAATTCAACGGTTGAGTGGAGACCTACCATGGCCCAGCATGTTAGCAGACTGTTTAAAACAGTTTTCAGGTAAAAGTACTTTTTCGACCAGTAAGCTGTGAGGCAGAAATTCCTAACAAGGCGAAAAGAAGACAAGAAAATACAGCTACCTGATTTTGAGATAAGAAGTGCTGTTAGTTTATCATTAATTGGGAATTTTATCGGACAAGTATTATAGAAGAGAAATGAAAACATAGGTGAGAGAAATAAATTGTAAATAATGGTTCGTTAACTTTTCTTTTAATTATATGAACCGTAAAATAATAAGTAGAGAGAGAGAATAGGACCCCTCAAGACCAACGTGACGAGAATGTGGAGAGGCGCAATGAATGGGTGAAGTCTGCAATGAACATTTCTCCTCTTGTTTACCGCAGAGAAACACATGAAGATTTGGGGACTTGAGGAAATTAGTGGCCTTAACTCGGCGACTGCCCATAGAGGAGGTGTTGGCCGTACCAGAATGTATGAATTTGGATAAATCTATTGGGTGTTCTGAACAGATATACCCAGGAACACTTCAAGAGATGAGAGACGTAATTGCGATGGTCCAAGCTGATATTTTCACATCATCTTAGACAGGGGCTAGTTCCATAAAGGCTGAAGGGTAGAGAATTTTGTGCCGTTATTCACAATGAGCTGCAAAAATAAATCCCTGAAAATGTCCACCAGTTAACCTCACGCCTGTGGTGGGTGACTTACTTGAGAAAATCCCGAAAGATAAGATATGCATGCATTTGGAAAGATTGGGATCAGCACGGCTTTGTGCAAAGGTGAGCAAACCTCACAAGTTTGTCAGTGTTCTTTGATGAAGTGACCAGTAAGATTGACGAGGGCAGGACGGTTGACGTAGTCTATATAATATCAGTAAGGTCTTTGATAAGGTTCCACGTGGAATGCTGTTCTGGAATCGAGGGCGAAATGACAACTTGGATACATAATTGACTTGAGGTTAGGAAGCAGTGAGTAATAAGACCATAAGACCATAACACATAGGAGTGGAAGCAAGGCCATTCGGCCCATCGTGTCCACTCCACCATTCAATCATGGCTGATGGGCATTTCAACTCCACTTATCCGCATTCTCCCCGTAGCCCTTAATTCCACGAGACATCAAGAATCTATCAATCTCTGCCGTGAAGACATTTAGCGTCCCGGCCTCCACTTCACTCTGATGCAATGAATTCCACAGGCCCACCACTCTCTGGCTGAAGAAATGTCTTCGCATTTCTGTTTTGAATTGACCCCCTCTAATTTTAAGGCTGTGTCCACGGTTCCTAATCTCCTCGCCTAACGGAAAAAAAATCCTAGCATCTACCCTTTCCAAGCCATGTATTATCTTGTAAGTTTCTATTAAGTCTCCCCTTAATATTCTAAACTCCAATGAAGAAAATCCCAGGATCCTCAGCCGTTCCTCTTACGTTAGAGCAACCATTCCAGGGATCATCCGTGTGAATCTCCGCTGGACACGTTCCAGTGCCAGTATGTCCTTTCTGAGGTGTGGGGACCAAAACTGGACACAGTACTCCAAATGGGGCCTAACCAGAGCTTTATAAAGTCTCAGTAGCACAATGGTGCTTTTATATTCCAACCCTCTTGAAATTAGTGACAACATTGCATTCGCATTCTTAATCACGGACTCAACCTGCATGTTTTCCTTTAGAGAATCCTCGGCTAGCACTCCCAGATCCCTTTGTACTTTGGCCTTACGAATTTTCTCACCGTTTAGAAAGTAGTCCATGCTTTTATTCTTTTTGCCAAAGTACAAGACCTCGCATTTGCTCACGTTGAATTCCATCAGCCATTTTCTGGACCACTCTCCCAAACTGGTTGCTTGTCGAACTGGAGGCCTGTGAGTCGTGGAGTGCCTCATGGCACGCTGTTGGGCCCATAGGTGTTTATTGCCCACATCAAGGTTTGAATGAGAATAAACAATGCATAATTAGTAAATTTGCAGACGACAATAACATAGCAAGTATTGTGGACATTGAGGATGGTTATTAGAAATTGCAGCAGGACATTGATCAACTGGGGAAATAGGCCGAGAAATGACAGATGGAGTTGCATACATGTAAATGTGAGTTCTTGCATTTTGGAAAGTCAATTCAAGGTCGGAGTTTCATGGTAAATGGTATGGCCTTTTGGAGTGCAGTGAAACAGAGGGATATTGGTGTTTTGCTGCACGGTAATCTGAAAGTGAGGTCACAGGTAGACAGGGCAGTGAAGAAAGCATTTAGCGCATTTGGCTTTCAGCAGTCAGAGCATTGAGTATAAATGTTGGAAAATTATGTTGCAGTTGGACTTTGGTAAGGCTGCAATTGAAGAATTGTGCACAATTTTGTTTACAGTGATATAGGAAAGATGCTATTTAAATGGAAAGGGTGCAGATGAAATTCGCAAGGATGTTGCCAGGACTCAAGTGTCTGAGTCATAGGTAGAGTTTTTTAGACAAGATAAGACGTTTTCTTTACAGCGTAACAGACTGAGCGGAGAGCTTGTTGATGTGTATAATATATTGAGAAGCATAGAGAGAGTGACTGCACGAACCATTTTTCTCAGGAGGGGAATCAAGGACTAGAGGGCATTAGCTTAAGGTTAGAGGCGAAAGAATAAAAGAGAACCGGACTAACAACATTTTTACACAAGGGGTGGTAGTCGTATAGACTGAATTGCCAGAGGAAAAGATTGAGGTGCGAATTTTAACACCATTTAAAATGGATAAATACATCGATAGGAAAGGTTTAGATGAATATGGTCCAAGTGTAGCGAAATGGGATGAGCGTAAGTGAACATTATGGTTGACATGGAGCAGTATGCGCTAAAGGGCCTGTCTCTGTGCCATAGGACGCTATGCTTCTATGACTTCGAAAGACTAATGAAACTCTTATTCGTTCCTCTGTTACATGCCCACAAGCGGCGTTGCCTTTGCTGTTCCTATGCAAATGTCCTGAGAAGCTGAATAGCTTTCTTGTTCCTCTGTAATATGTCCGAGATAGATTGAATGTTTGCGTTCTACCCATAAGCTGTAGACCTGATGATGTTATGGACGAGGCCAAACTACTCAAAGCATTCTGAAGCCGGTAGCCCAGACTGTAATTTTGCAATTTGTTTCTGTAGGTGTACAATGAAAATCATCCGGAATACGTTAGCTAGGTTGTCTATCAGGCTTTAAAACAGACAAAACGAATTCATAATATTACAGAACCAATCACCAAGTACAGAATAAAGAGCGCCTACAGAATTCCGTCTATCCAAACTAGACTTAATTATGCTGTTCCAAATATGCACAACAGTCCGAGTAACAAACCCTTACACACTATATAAATTAAACATAGGCTTGCAGGGCGATGTTAGAAGGGAAGAAGGAGAGCTTATCAGCCTGCTTCCACACAGTTCCACTGCTGAATTGCCTTTGACTAAATTTCTGAACTGAACTACTCAGCTAGCGAGCTGGACACACCACCGTTATTGTACACATTACTTCTGAAAACATAAATGCTTTGGCATGAAGTCTCATCTCTTATTTTATAAAGAAAAAGGCTTCCCCTCTCTACCAAATCAGCCGTTTCGGAGGCTGAATGGTTGATTACTCTTCCGAAAAAAAAACAAAGGATACAGTATTCTTCACGAAAGTGACAGCTCTGAGGAAAAAAGGACCAGTTTTGTGGCAATGGAGATAATGTCTACTTTCTGATTATCTGTAAAGTTGTGATGCTGCTGCGAAGAGGCACTTGTTCCTAACTTACAGGCTGAATGAACTCTGTTTATTTACATGTAATATGAAGTTGAATAGTCGCACTTCCATACTGTGCAGAAGCCTGGAGAGTCTGACCGGCTACACCTTGCTCCTGTATAACAGACTTGAGAGGCTGCTGGCTCCGTCCCATTACTGCTTAAATATGATCGATAAGCTGATTAGACTCGTCCTGCTCCTGTAACAGGCAGGAACGGTTAAATGAAACCAAACGCACAAATTAGGAGAAGTTGCCATCAATCAGCCAAGGCATTTGGCCTACCATTCGGACACATTGTGGCTGATCAGATTATGGTTGAAATACGCTTTCCTTTCAGAAAGTTCAGAAGGGAGATGATCTAGCACAGCAGCGAAGGTTAAAAATAATTTAAAAAATGCTGGCACCCAACATGAAAAAATATTGAGTTTCAGTGAGCAGCTTTCCGTTGAGAACCTGTTGTTTGTGAGCACTGTCGATTTCCTATGTACCACACTACTGATCGTCAGAAGATAACTGATTGGATGCAATGTAACTGGATTGAACTCTATTTCTATTTTTTGTGCTCAGGGCATAACTGGGCAAATACGTGCTTTGTTGAGCAGATGTCAGTGTTGAAGACGCAAATGGCACAACTCGTGGTGTGGTTATTTCAAAAAGGAAAACCTCCAGTAAAATTGCCGGGATGATGTCGGCGCCAAGAAGCTGCGTTCACTACATGCTTGCAAGCTTATTACCACCAGATTGATTCATCATTATTAGGCTTATCTGGTAATGCTCCGTGAACAATCTCCTGCAATTTATATTGAATCAGGGTAAGTTCGCCTGCTTTTTTTGTAATTGCTGACTGGGGATGTTGCTGGCAATGAGGTTAGAAGTTGTGATTGACAACAGCTCTACTGATGGCGATGGATCACAATACCTCATTGCTATTCAGTTATGAGACACAACTCTGTTCTCATTAGTGTCACATAACATTCTTCATTATGATGACGAGGTTTCATCTCGCCAGGAGTGTCTGCTGGGCACATCTACAGATACTGTTCCGGACAAATGCATGCATGTCAAGCAGATAGCTTTCTGTTGTTCAGCTGCTTTGCATTCTCGACCATAGCCAGCTCAGTCAGTGCGATCGTGGTACATTCTTGCTGATGAACATTCAAGTGTCACTCACAGAATACGTTCCGTTTTCATGTTTCTCTTAGTGCTTCTTGTAATTCATTTTCAAGTTCAAGACGACTTAAATTATCATTGCAGGGTGGTAGGGACGTCTGTAGATATACATTTGTACATAATTCTTGATCCTCATATGCCTGTTATGATGACATTTCTTGGGGACTCGAGTCAAAGTTGATCAATTCCAAACCTATTCCCTTCCATTGTCTACCGTTGTGCCAATACTCCAGATGGGTCTGCCTGACTAGAGGGACTGGATATCCCAAGCGATGGTGATGGTGGTAACTGAGACATTGCTGATCAGATATGATTTCGAGAGTATGAGAAATTTGAAGGTTGTTTTTTCATAATTCAATATAAGGAATAAAATTAAGAAGGAGAGCAGTATAATTATTAAGCTGAATGAAAGTCATTCTCTGTGATTTTCAAACCAATCGAGGAATAAAGTGTATGAAAAACTTTCAATGCTAATGATAAAATAGCATTGGGAAAATGGCTACAGGGTGACAAATGTTGGGAACTGAATTACCAGGACAATTCAAAATTAGGATGGTTGGGTAAAAATAAAATGGGTTATTTTTATAATAAGTAACACTGAATAAACATAAGAGCTAGTCTTAGGTGGAATTATCAAGGTATTAACTGAAACTTGTTTTATTCTCTTTGGCAAAGTTTGAGGCACATCGAATTTAGGAAGTGATTTTTCAATGGGAAATTCAATGGGTCTCACGAAACTCATTGAATTAATTAGAGCACGAGCCTTCCCTGCCAAAATCACTTTTGGAATCTTCCACAACTTATTTCAGACCCTTACCAGAACAATTCACCACTCAAATTAGTTCCTGGCATAATGTGCATAGTGCTGAACAAGCACTGCAAGCCCAATACTACCATGAACAGACTCTAGCATTCTCTTTCAAACCTCTAGCCCATGCCCATGGTGGTAGTGTCTCCTTCACGTAAAGTTCAGTCCTTTACACATTAATTATAAATGTCTTCACAAATACTTCTGAATGCTTTTGCATTATTAATTTTCCACCAAATCAGTTCAGGTATTACGATAAAGATTCTAAGATTACGTGTTTGAATCCTCCGAAGTCCATGGTATTCACACTACCTACGTTTATTTACATTAATAAGAATGACTTCGCGAAAATTATTCGAATCATGATACTGGTGAAATTCTGATTTCGAAAAATAAATGAAATCTTGTTAATCTCCAATCTTTAGGACCTCAACCAAAGTTAGATAACCTCACAGATCACGGATAATGCGTCCTTTATTTTGCTTGTATGGGCGATTCTCCGAAATGTTGTTTCTATGAACACTAATCTCAGCAGAGGGAAAATGTATCAAGTAGAATGAAGATACTGAGAAAACAACTATTTACACTTTATTTATATCCTACCATACACTGTCAGGTATAATATAGCAATGGCAGAATTAAATCTGCCTCGGATTCAAGGTTCCCAGAAGTCCATATAGAGAAAGCATTTCCCCGTGTAGTGTCACAGGTAACATAAAGCAGGAAACAGCTACATGATGAATTTCCTTCTGCATAGCATCACTAAAGACCTCCAGACAAATATGGGTCTGGTGAAATACTCAGAGAATGTGGTTTAGTCAAGGCTTATTAATTGTCAATTTGAGTATAAAATAACTTGCCGTTAGATAATACAGTAGGAGCATCATTCATCTTGGGAACGTCCCTTCAGTCGAAACTGTCTATGCCAACCGGTTTTCCTACAATCAACTTAGGGCGCCATAGTGGTTCAGTTGTTAGCACTGCTACCTCACAGAATTTAGATTCGATTCCAGTCAAGCGTGACTTTACGCATTCTCCCCGTGTCTGCTTGAATTTCCTCCCACAATCGAAAGATGTGCAGATTAGGTGAATTGACCATGCTAAATTTCTTACAGTGTTAAGTGCACTATTCAGTGGTAAATGTAGGGGGTGGGGGTACTCTTCGGAGTGTCGGTGTGGATTGTTGGGCCAAATGGCTGTTTCTGTTGACAGGAAATCAGATCTAATCTTGTTCCATTTACCTGTGTGTGGCCCATATCCCTCCACAAAAAGGTTGCACGTTCGTTTCTGTCCATCATGTACGTTTAATATTGCACATCCAGAATGTCAGGTGTAATGGAATTCTACACAATTTATCATAGTCAATTAATCCAACCGAATTATTCTGCATTGAAAACTAAGAGTTCTGATAACACTGGTATGTGTAAAATTCTTGATTTGGCGGAAGTTTGCTGGAAGCAAAGACACGGAACAATGCAAGATATAGTATGGCCAGATCCACTGTTTGTGTCACCATGCCTGCATCACCTAGCGACGGACTCATGTGCCCTCGACCACAATGTGATCCATAGAAAATGTTTCAATCTCCTTGCTCTGTCAAATGAAAATGTGTAGCGTCCAAGAGTCATGTTACCGTTGTATATGTAACCATAAATATCGGAAGCCTTGTCAGTTTTTGCCTGCATCGGTTTATAATATTAGCAGCACCACTGAAGAATTCAATCTGAAAATGTGTTACTGGAACAGCGCAGCAGGTCAGGCAGCATCCAAGGAGCAGGAGAATCGAAGTTTCGGGCATGAGCCCTTCTACAGGAATGAGGAGAGTGTGCCAAGCAGGCTAAGAAAGAAATGTATGGAGGAGGGACTTGTCGGAGGGGCGTTGGAAATGCGATATGTGGAAGGAGGTTGAAGTGAGGGTGATAGGTCAGAGGGTGGGGGCGGAGAGGTCAGAAAGAAGATTGCAGGTTAGGAAGGTGGTGCTGAATTCGAGAGTTGGGACTGAGACAAAGTCGGGGAGGGGAAATGAGGAAAGTGGAGAAATCTGAGTTCATCTCTTGTGGTTGGAGGGTCCCTAGGCGGACGATGAGGCGCTCTTCCTCCAGCTGTCATGTTGCTCTGGTCTGGCTGTGGAGGAGTCCAAGGACCTGCATGTCCTTGGTGGACTGGGAGGGGGAGTTGAAGTGATGAGCCACGGGGTGGTTGGGTTGATTGGTCTGGGTGTCCCAGAGGTTGGTCCGGGTGTTTCTCAAACATTCTGAAAGTAGGCGGCCTGTCTCCCCAATATAGAGGAGGCCGCATCGGGTGCAGCGGATGCAGTAAATTATGTGTGTGTAGATGCAGGTGAATTAGTGGTGAATATGGAAGGAATCCATTTGGGCCTTGGTGGCAAGTAAGTGGGGAGTTGTTGGCGAGAGTTTGGCATTTCTTGCGGTTACAGGGGAAGGTGCCAGGGATGGAGATTGGGTTGGTGGGGTGTGTGGACCTGACAACGGAGTCACGAAGGGAGTGGTCTTTTCTGAACGCCGATAGGGGAGGGGAGGAAATATCTCCCTGGTGGTGGGGTCCGTTTGGATGTGGCGAAAATGACGATGATATGATGTATATGGAGATTGATGGGGTTTTAGGTGAGTACCAATGGGGTTCTGTCCTGGTGGCAATTGGAAGGCCAGGGCTCAAGGGCGGAGGAGCGGGAAGTGGAGGAGATGTGGTAGAGACCATCGCCGATCACGTCTGGGGGGAAGTTGCGGTCTTTGAAGAAGGAGGCCATTTGGGTTGTTCTGTATTGTAACTGGTCCTCCTGGGAGCAGATGCAGCGGAGACGAAGGAATTGGGAATATGACATGGCGTTTTCACTGGGGGCAGGGTGGGCGGAGGTGTAGTCTAGGCTGCTGTGAGAAGAATCGAATGTCTCTTTCAACCTGTTCCCCTTTCAACGAAAGCATCTGGTTAGCCTGTGAACTCTGCTTCTTACTCTGAACCGCTACAACAAAAGAAACACGACTCAATCAAAACGAAGTTTTGAGACACGCTGTGCGATTACCATCCTTAACTTACAAAGTACAAAGAACTAATTTTTTGCACTGGGAACGGTTCATTGATGGCCTTTCTGATCATGATCATGGAGACAGACAGTGGGTGGATCAATCAGGCTCACTGCCGAGACAAAGACTCAAGGATGGAAATGAGGGAGAAGTTTAAAACTTCCCGACTGCAGATAGAGAGAGAGATGGACAGCATGCTCAACAGCCATATTATTCTGGGCTGTTGACACCATACGTCATACAAAGTCACATTCAGTGATTGGCTGTCTCCAACCTTTGGCCTTTCGAAACCACAACAGAAAGGGATAATTCTTTCTCTCACATTTTCTGTCACTCCTGCGCTCTCTCTCTATCAGGAGATCTCTGTCTCTGCCTCGCTATCGCTCTATCTCTGCTATCTCTCTTGATCACTTGCCACCTCTCTCCCTTTTCCTCTTTCTTTCTTTTCTTCCCTTGGTCATTCTCTCTCTAAATATGTGGTAGCTGATGGAGTGCTTCACGAAGAGATTATCTCAGTTATCAATTCATTTGCAATAGTCTTAGTCCTGTCACATTCATTCATCTGATTTATGGTTTCATTGAATGTGAATAAACTGAAAGAATGTTTATTCTTTTTCTTTCAGTCCGGTACCAAAGTGAAAATTCTACAATTGTGTTGAAATCACATACTGGCTGATGTGAATTTGCATTTGTATTTCTCCAATCCATCAAACTCTACATTCATCCCCAATATTCTGGTTTGCTCATTGAAGAGATGTCAGTGACAATGGGTGAGCCGGCACTTATAGTCTGTCCCTTAAAGCAAGCTGGGCTGTTGAAAATTAAACACGTTGCTTTGGATCGGGTGCAGCACGTAGTCCAACCCACATGAGATCATTTATTTCTGTAACGAACAACAGATTATTACATTCGTTAGTGGTATCTAGTGCTATGCATTTAACAGCAGAGAGAATAAGCATGGTCGCATCAGGAAGAGGCAGAGATTGATGCAGAGAGTCAGAGGCAAAGAAAGACTGAGAAAGTTAGAGACGAAACAGAAATGGTCAGAAAACTAAGGTCTATAGAACACACTGCTTGGTGCACGACTGGCATCTGCTCTGAGAGAGAATTCAATCCTGTTTTTAGAAAATGCCTTTAGACTCTAAGTAAGTGAAGCCTGACCCTCCTTAAACTTTTACATCAGAGTAAGAAGGTCAACCCACTTAATTTATTTTCAGTCAAAACATAAACCACATATCACCTGCTTTATACATTTCTCGCCATTAATACTGATGTGTCCGATTGATGAGCTTGACTTTTTTATTCATGACTGCGTTTTCCAAGGGATATTGTTATTCCCTGAGCAAAGGAACGTCTTATATTTGTGACCCAGGGACTGGTCACAATGATTAAGTGTCACATTTGAATTAATAATCTGGAAGACAGATCACATAAAATTTGACAACAAACTGGGGTGGAACCCAAATGCAGTAGATGCAGTATTCACTAGAAACTCTTGCGATATTTACTGAAGATACATGGTGGATGATTAGAAGCCTCTAGAATTTGTCCATAGCACCTGTGGGCGAGCGGTTTTCACTTTGGAAAAAAAATAAAAGTATAGACTATTTTCTAAATGGTGAGAAAATTCGTAAAGCCAAAGTACAAAGAGATCTGGGAGTGCTAGTTGAGGATTCTCTAAAGGTAAACATGCAGGTTGAGTCCGTGATTAAGAAAGCGAATGCAGTGTTGTCATTTATCTCAAGAGGGTTGGAATATAAAAGCACCGTTGTGCTACTGAGAATTTTTAAAGCTCTGGTTAGTCTCCATTTGGAGTACTGTGTCCAGTTTTGGTCCCCACACCTCAGGAAGGACATACTGACACTGTGTCCAGCAGAGATTCACACGGATGATCCCTGGAATGGTTGCTCTAACATATGAGGAACGGCTGAGGATACTGGGGTTGTGGTCATTGGAGTTTAGAAGAGTAATGGGAGATTTAATAAAAACTTACAAGATAATACATGGCTTGGAAAGGGTGGACGCCACGAATTTTTTTCCGTTTGGCAAGGAGACTAGACCCGTGGACACAGCCTAAGAATTTGATGAGGTCAATTCAGAACTGAAATGTGGAGACACTTCTTCAGCCAGAGAGTGGTGGGCCTGTGGAATTCATTGCTGCAGAGTGCAGTGGAGGCCGGGACACTAAATGTCTTCAAGGCAGAGATTGATAGATTCTTGATGTCACGAGGAATTCAGGGTTACGGGGAGAATGCGGGTAAGTGGAGTTGAAATGCCCATCAGCCATGATTAAATGGCAGAGTGGACTCGATGGGCCGTATGGTCTTACTTCCACTCCTATGTCTTATGGTCTTATGGTCTTAATTGCTGTAAAGTTTCTCTGTTGATTTGCATAAAGGAAGTAAACGGACAGAGCAACGTATTTCTGTGCTCTGAAGCGTGACAATGATGCACACATACAGCAGACCAATATGAACATCTACCTTGTGACACTAGATTGCATTGCAACACGCATCATCTGAAGCAACTGCTCGCTCATGGTGCTATGGACAAGGTCTGGCCACTCGAACACTCTTAAGCAAGTAGCCCAGATCATAACTTTGCAATTTGATTCGCTAAGTGTACAGTGAAAATTACACAGGGTGAGTAGCTAGGTTGAATACAGCTAGATTGCAAAACAGGCAGAAATGTATTCACAAAATTACGTAATGAAACAGAAAGAACAGAATAAAGAACCCCTACAGAACATTATCTATCCACAATAGACATAATTATGCTGTTGCGAATATACACAACAGTCCTAATAAGCAAACGCCCTTAAAAACCCGTATAAATGGAACAGGTGCTTAGAGGTTGAAGTTAGAAGGGCAGAAAGAGAGCTTCTTTCCCACAACTCACTATTGAACTCCCAACTAGTTCTGGGCAGAACTAAATTGCGCAGCTAGAGAGCTGACCAATCCCGTTTCATTATAGAGCTGACTTCTAAAACATGACCACTTGGGCCTGAAGTGTATTCTGTTTACATATTAAAAATGGCCTCTCAATACCCTTTAATAACTGTACCAAACTAGTCTAATCGGCACCGAGAGCGGTTTCATACCCCTCTAGGAAAAAAAACAAGGACATACTATCCTTGAGAGAAGCAACAGCTTTTAGTAAAAGATAAACAAGCTTTGTGACAGTGCGAGTCACCTGTGTCAAATTTGGAACAAAAGGAATCAACGAAAGCTGAGGTTGATCACTTGGTCATTAGCACTTGGAGACAAATATGGTAAGAATTTTGCAATTGCTTTATGTGGAAAATATTTGAGCATTCTGTGCAGAGACAAATTGAATTTTACTGCAACTTCTGCATTCCACAAAATGAAATGGTTGGGATCACACTTGTACAAACGTCATGAATGAAATGCATTATTGGGGAAAGAATTATTATCACCAAAAGCCAAACACATATTGTAGGGTCAGCTTCTGATAGTAGAATTTGTACAGATGAAACCATTGGAAAACATACAAGATGGAACATCTATACTACCGTGGAAGTATGAGATATATTCTGGGTTGTGATTTATGAAAGTATTTCCCGTACTGACAATGGTAGTCCAATAACGTGGGAGGTAAAGCAACCCATCCACTTGGATTCCTTTTCTGCACACATACGTTTGTGATCCGACTGAAATTTGAAAGGCTGTTCCTGAAACTGATAAGATGGGGCAATGCGAAACCTAATTTTAGGGAATAAATTCCGTCACGAGGTTGAAGTGTCAGGAGGAATGCCAAGTTCAATATAATTGGATGGATTCTGGTAGATCTGAAGGTAGACCTGGGAGCAGCGACCTGAAGGTAGATTTACATTTGGCAACGTTTAGAAGTACTTCCATGAAAATTCAGGGCCAGTGCAATCCTCTAAACTGAATGGTAAGGGATATATTTTCAGAGAGGTCTGGGAGCAAATGGATGTAATTATCTGGTTAAGAAAGAAGCAAGTGTCAGTTAGTTTCCATTAAAACACGGAGGGCCCTTTAGATGTAGGGAGTGTGTGGGTTTATTTAAAAAAGATGTTAGGATTGCAAGCAATGTCTCCCAAATATCTTTGACACATATGATCAGGGATACCCCAAGGAAATTTACAATTATATTAAGAATGAAAGGAAATCCAGGGAAAGAGTGGTGCCTTTTAAAGTTCAATACGGCAACCGATGCATGCATCCAGTGGACTTCTGCGAGGTATTAAACGCCTACTTCTCATTTGCATGCACAGTCGATGTTTTTCTGGCCTTCAGTGAGACCTTTGGCGAACACCCGAAATGGAATGCTTTTCCGCAAGGTAAGACTTCAGGGGATCCAAGGTATGTTGGCAAAGAAGATCTAAAATTTCTTGCAAATAGGAGGCGCATGCTGATAGTGGAACGCTGTTTTTGAAATTGGAGGTCTATGAACATGGGAATCCCGCAGGGAACGGGTGGTGCTACCTTTTCTATTTTCTATGTACATTAACGGTTTGCATGTGAATTCTTGAGGCAGATTGCAGAGCATCACCACGTCTCTTGGGTAATTAGACATGGGGAGTAAATGGTTACCAAACCAACGATGTGTAGGTCCCATAAAATAATGAATTAAAAACAGTAGGTATGTTTCATTTTTTTAAAAGAGCTCCACGTCTGTAAAGTGGAAAAATCCCTCCAGTACGATCGCTGGTGTTAGTCGATTTTGGAATGCTTCCACGCATTCGAGGTAACGTACTCCCTATTCATCTCATTGCAATCTGAGCACACAAGACTGCAAGATGAGACATGAGAGAAGACTATTGAGGATAAAGATTCGAACGAGTGTTTTCAAATATCTAATTTTACTGGTGTTCAGGACAATGTAGCTCTTGGGGTCTGGGTTGGTTGTGGGGAATTTCTGAGGTAATTGTGGCTAAAGACATTCCATTGCTTTTCGAATTTCCTGAACCCAGTTTAAATCTGAATTTGAAGTATCCAGCGCTCTGATCTTTTCCTCATTGCACGTGTTTTCTTTAAATATGGGTACTGGAGATTCCATCGCTCAACTGTTTTACCGAGACGTGTTGACATAAGGAAAAAGTGTGGATTTCAAGCTATTCATGTGACCCCCCACCTGGCACAAGTAATATTTTTTCTACTACTGACTGAGTCCAAATTCACAACTTGAACTCATTCAGTGGAGGCATTTAATTGGTTCTGAATAGAAAGCAGATATTTTTGAAAATTGTTTCCGAGTTCCAGACATTGAATAAATTTACGAGTTGAACTATCTCGAGACTGAAGTTGACAGACTCTTCGGTAAGTTACCGAACTCTCAGACTCAGTAATGGAAACCTTTGTGCTCTGAATACAAACCCATCTATACCTCAGACTCAGTTGTGCTGTCATTATTGAAGTTAATTCACAGTTCCGTTTCCGCCTATCTGCCATGGAATCCTGACTATTTGTGACTGCACTAGCTCGTATTTCCATTCATAAAATACTAATCTTTGTCTCGATTTATTTCACTGGGAGGGATAACTCAGTAACTTTTACGGTAGACCATTAAAATCCGTTAAATAAATGGAACATTGCTTCAATCAATTTTATAGGAGACTGTGGTTTTATTTATTTCATAACAATCGCCATCTCCGTTTATAATATGCCCAGAGTTATGGAGAACAGCATATGTTTTCATTCCACTTGGTGACATTAAAAATTATGAAGTGAGTAAAACGTACAGATGGTCCTTGATACCATCGATTGCTACACCAAATTATGCCTGTTAAAAAATTCATATTTCCTGTTTGAGTATTGCTACACGATACATTTAGAACATTGCACGCTGTTAAACTAAAATATTCTCATGTTCAAATTTCGAATCACTTTAAAAATCGATGCAACGGATATTTCAGCACATTCTTCAACTCGACTCTGAATTTAGTTTGGGTTCCAGCATAAATGAATGGGTTGATGCAGGAACACAAAAATAAAAGCATAAAACCAGTCTCTTCAAGGTTAAATGTCGATTTACTGAAATCTGAACCTGAGAAATAGGTCACTTTCGCAATTCTGACATAGAGGATCGTAATAAAAGACAACAAATACAACAAGAGGAAACTGCCTGAAATGGCAAACAGTAATACAATGGACTTTCTCCGCTTCTCCATCTCTGGGTCACTCTGATTCTCTCCATGACTCTTTACCCGGAGTCGCCTGCGTGCTCGATTGGCAATGAGAATGTATCGAACGGTCAGAGCATTGAGTAGTAAAATCAGAAGGAATGGGAGAAGGGGGTTTAAAATGCTACGAAGTAAGTCATATGCTGCCCATGCTGCTGAAATATAAAATATTGTTTTAGGGTTGCAGAACCAGGGTACATTTTTAAATGTGTACAGTGGTTCATAGATAAAATACAAAAATGCGCTTTTAATGCAACTCAATAGAGACACGCTTCCTATGACACGTGCCGCTGTCTTTGTAGTGCAATATTTTACTTTCAGTTTTTGACAAGAAATCATCACAAATCGATCGAACGTGAAAGTGACAGTTAACCAAGTAGAACTGTCTACGGCAGTGGAAGCCAGGACAGTACGGAGACCGCAAACTGGAGTGATGGACAGAAAACTGTATGGAAAGTAAATCCCAGCAATTCGGTTTAATACTACACAGGTAACCAGGACCAGGAGATCTGTCACTGCCATGGATACCAGGTAAATAATCATACACGCAGACAGACCACATCTTCTTCGACAGAGGATCGCAATCACAGACAAATTAGCTGCAAAGAGAGTCAGAAAGCGAGAGGTTTGGAGAGGAGAGGGTGGAGAGAGCGAGAGAGAGAGAGAGAGCGAAAATTTGTATTTAATAAAATGTAAGTACAGACAAGTTATTTCTTTTACTTCAGGATTTTTTTTCTAATTCACTTGATACTCTGTGAATCACAAAACTCTCTGATGTTGAGCCAAATGCCACAGGTACTACGTTCAAATTTTAAAAAATCACAATTGTTAATGACATAGGACTGTAAGATATTCTGTCATATTTTTGGCAGAGGATAAAAACAAGAATAAGTCATACCTGGAATAACATTGATCTATTAAGTAAACCAGAGAAGTAATCACATCAAGACGTTATAGAAAAATATTGCAGTAAGTAAGTAGTGAAACGATTATCAACGAGTGTGGAAACTGGGTGCAACATGGTTTACATGTCACTGAGAATCAAATGCGACTACTTTTCAAGGGAATAATTCACATTATTCATTGTTGTTGTGAATATCCGCAAAAGTTTTTTAGAAAAAGAAACAGAAAAAGTTGATTGGCTAATTTACGTTTCTCTGAGTTTTGGACGGAATGATGGATAACACGTAATTGTAACACTGAGATCTTCAGTTGCTAATCGGAGGAACATTTGGTGGCCAGCCCTGCCATGCCAGGCATCAGTCTGTTCAATCTTACCCACTCTGAATTGTTTCCAAATCATGTATAAACTTCCTTAAATAAGAAAACCAGGATTGTAGGCACTGGTTTACATGTGGTCTCATTATGCCCTCGACACTAAAGCATAACTTATTAAGGACTAGGCCAGCCGTGCTGAAACAAAGTTAAGAATGTAGAGCCGAACCTCACGTTTCTTGTTTTAATAGCAGATATGAGGTGGATATTCAAGGTGTGATGCAGCTGGTCTAAACACTCAGCTTTAAACAAAGCAGAATTTAGTTAAACATGGCAGTTGAAACGCAATCAAAAGAAAACAGAATTTGTAATAATTATTGGAAAATGTAACTTTCTCCAAAGAGCAACTTAACGAAGGATCTGCTCCAACTCCCGTTAAATCCCTTAAACACACCACTTGGCAAAAGTAAATTCAAACACAAATTCTTAAAGGCAGGGGAGATTTCAGAGAGAGAAGCCAGTCAAAATCATCTGCCGGAGCATGGAAATTCTTTAAATTGCAGCAGTTTCTGCTCTAGCTACCAACGGCTTCTCTGTTACAACTCAGCCCAACTGAAGTGGGAGAACTCGTCACTCCACTGACATCGTTAAAGTCGACATTTCCAAACAATGTTGGCACCTCTGCATTTGTGAACTCTCTTGAAAAAAAATCCAAGGGAAACAAAACTTGTTAAGGTGACAACATCGTCACACCTCTCCCCTTAATTTAAATGAATCATCAATGTACAAAGATGGTTTCATTTTCAACATCTTAGCCTTCCTCTATTAGTACATTCAATATATATACATTATATCGACTATAATCATGAAAATAAACTGCTACATTTCGTTTTAGTCTGTTGAATCCTGTCAGTGGATGCCTCTGTTTCTCATCCAAGTCTCGATTGCGTTGGCAATCACGTTTTCTAATCCTGAGATATGAACAATTTTCAAATTGACTGGCTGCAAGAATAAACTCCGTTTACGTAGCGTGGATTTTTTGTCCTTCAATTTCTCAAATAACATTAATGAATTATGATCGATGTGTGTGATTGACCCAGACATATTCTTGGCAAAATAAATGTTGAAATACTGTAACGTCAACACAAAGCTGAAAGTCTCCTTGTCAATTGTTGAACATTTCTGCTGATAAATCCTCGGTTTCCTGGAGAAGTGTCTGATAGATCTTTCTATCATCTCGTAATCTTATTGTATGAGTACAGCATTGGCACCCATATCAGTCACATCGATTGCCACCTTGAATGGCTTTGCATGATTGGATGTGGCTGATATTACGGCGTGGTAAACAGAGGTTTGTCTGTCAAATCCCTTCAGACGTCTGTCATTCACTTTTTATTTTTTTTTAATTCGTCAGTAAATTAATGACTGGAGCAGCCAGACTGTCAAAATATGGTACGAACTTCCAATAAAACTCATTTAATCCGAGAAATCGGAGTACTGCTTCTTTTGTCTAATGGTATGGGAAACTCCCGAATAAACACTATTTTTACCTTCTGAGGGACTCGATGTCGATGACAAACAACATGGCCCAGGAATATGCCTTGGGCTTTGTCGAATTCACTCTTAGCAAGGTTTATCACCAACTTGCCTCGCAAAGTCGATGGAATAATTCTGACAAATACTGCAATTACTCCCTCTCTGTTTGACGAAAAATCGCCAAGCTTTTAATGTATTGGTTCGTCTTTGAAATGTAGCTGGCACATTCTCACAAGAAATGGCATGACTTTAAATTGAAATAGTTCATTCGATGTTACAAAAGCTGAAACTATCTTTGATATTTTGGATAATGTTATCTATCGATGTCCTCTGAGGAAGACAAACTTCGAAACATATTTTGCTTGACTTGCATTTTCAATACCGTCTTCCAAATGTGGAATTGGAAAACCACCAGACTTTGCAACTACGTTAACCTTGCAGTAGTCTTCATATCACCATCGGATACCATCTGATTGAGAAACCATTCCTGTGGGCGAGCTCCAATCACTGCAAATAAACTTCGATTATGTTGTCTTGGAGCATACATTGAATCGTTTTTTGTATCTGTGCTAACTTTAGAGGGTTAAGTCCGTAAGGATTTTTGCTTAATTGGAACAGCATTTCCTATATCTACATCAAGCATAGTTAGTTTAATTTTTTCCTTCTTATGCACACATATCCTCATGCAATAATAAAAGCTCTTTCAGGATATATCTATTTTCCTCTGGAACATAACTCAATAATTTATCCCAATTTTTGACAACTTGCTCATTGTCCAACTTAATTTAAGGAATATCTATTTTACAACCATAAGTATTTATTTCTTCTCTATGTATTGTAACGGTTAACACATTCTCCTTTTGCTTTCCTTCCCTACCAAAATGTTTTTTCGGCATATTCAAATGGCACACTCTGTGAGATTTCTATCTGTCAGGAAGCCTCATCAAAGGGTTTGCCTCACTCCATCCAGTTTCGGCTTGATAAGGGTCCACTAAACCTCACTTGTAAAGATTGACTATCATTTAGAATTAGCAGAAACACTTTATCTCCGTCAGCAAAGTTGCGAGTTTTTGATTTCTTGTCTGCTTCCTATATAGTCACATATTGTGTTATATTTACTGCTGTCTAGCCAACTCCCCCTCTATATACCCGTTCCCTGAAATTTGACACATAGTACAAAAAAAAGGTTTCTTATTTCTGACTCACCAATTTCTCCTTAATTCATTTCAGTGATCGTCTCACCTTGTGCCCATAAACTAACTCGAATTGACTGAATTTGGTCTATTCGTCTGGTGCATATCTAATGGATGAAAGTAAAAATGGAATTTGCTGGTCCCAGTGACCTGGACAGTCATGACTATCAGCCCATAACATGGTCTTTTACATCTGATTCCAACTTTCTATATCTCCTTGTGGTTCTGGATGGTTTGCAAATTAGTTGAATTATTTTATTCCTAAGCTGTTCTAAAATGCCTTGATTGATTCTCATGTAAAAATTGACCCTGATTATATTTCTGTGTGTCGTCAGTACCTAGTGATTAAATCCAATAGCTCATCTACAGTCTATTTAGCTGTGAAGTTGCATAACAGAATGGCCTCTGGATTTCTAGTGGATGCAACCTTTTTTTTAACAAGTACTGTTTCTTACTTCTTTTTTCTTTTAGGTATGGTCCCTATATAATCAATAAGACGTTGGAAAACTCCCTCAACATGAATGATTAACATGATCCCCTATAGCTTGATATTGTAACCTTTTTTACCTTCTGCTCCTGGCCTATCCGAGTAATCCCAAATTTCACAAGTAAATCGTTTAAAAAGATCTGGTACTTTCTCCTTCACCAGCCTCCGACCAATTTGTACATTCTTATGCAGCCTTTTAGCATCCACCCGTGTTTGATTTGCCATTTCAATAAAAATCACTGGCTTCTTCTGTTTTCGTACATCCATCTTCCCAGTGCTTCGTTTTCAAAGTAGCAATAGTGTAACTTCATGTGGCCTACTTTATTGGAATGAAAACACTGGAGGTTTTTAACTTCTCTTTCCCCTTCACGGGTTTCATTTTTTACAATGTATAAAGGTGTCTTTACGATCTTCATCGGGATCTACATTTCCCTAAACTCGTGAAGAGTTTTCTTTTACCCAAGTTCGCACTGTCATGGATTGAAATTGATGTTGGAAGCCAAACCATGATTTGTGAACTTATGCAAAATTATGAAGTATTTCAACTGCGAATCGTGCCGTTTGAACTTTCTACTCTTCAACATGTTTTCTCACTACCCAGGAAGTGAATTTTTGAACACCACTAAAATAATCGTCCAAGAGCATAATACGTTTGATCTATTTTAAGGCCCTCTCGAACAATCAAAATTACCTCGTTTTCTGCTTTCAAACTCCCGCTCGTTTGTGCAGGGCCCTTTCGTATATTCCTGAAACGTTCTCTGTTCGCTTTTAATATAAACTCATATGAACTTAAGATGGCTTTCTTCACATCTTCATCCGCCCCAGATACCTCGCCTCATATTGATGCAAATAACTCACGAGCTCTTCCTCGCAGCATTGGTTTGATCAACAAACACCCACATGGTAACAGGCCACTTCACTTACTTTGCTAAAATCTGAAATGAGGTGAAAAGGTCTTCTAATTTCTTCTCATCGAATTTTCAGAATGCTTTAATGTATTTAACTAGATACCCACCAGGCCTTTGGCTTCGATGTGTTTGCACATCCTGACTGCCCTCTTCATTAAGCCTACCTTTTAACTTCATCTTCATCTTTGTGAGCCGATTTTCCTCTATATACCAATTTATGAAGTTCAAGCGCTCTCTCTTTCTCCCTTATTCCCTCCCTCTGGCTGCCTTACTTCTGTACCGTTTTCTTTTTTTGTTATACTTGGACCTAGCATTCTTTTTAACTTTCCTTTCTTTTTAAAATAATTGAAACTGCTTCCTTTATTTTCCATGATGAAACTGCCTCTTCTGCAATTAAATTCGAGTCATTCGCAAGATTCCTATTGCATTTCCAGCAAAAGGATAAACCAGATTATCGTTGTAATTATCTCCTCTTTTCCCATAGAATGAGGGTAATTCCAAATCCAGCTTGTCTGCACATTCCAGCAGCTTTGCCTTGCGCTTCTTTTGGAAAATCCCAAATGTCACTTCTTCCACCCACGGAAAACTCTTCGTGATTGAAAGAGCCATTAATACACTAAACATTGTTTAAACCAACTGAATTCAACACTCTATCAAAGAAACACTAGCACCTACCATTCGCCACCTTTCAGTCCAACAACCCTACACCCAAATTCGAATGCCTGAATAAATCCAGAAAAAAGCTGCCAACCTGCTTCTGGACCAGGCCAGAGCGCTCAGAATATTTAAAAAAAAATAGCCCAGACTCCCAAGCAAGTCTGAGGTATTCCAGGTGTGATGGAGTTGGTCAAACCACTCGGCTTAATGCAAAACCATATTTGTTTAAATAGTATAAACGTTACCAGAATTTAGAATAACTTAACTATTGGAAAATCTAACTGACACGATACAGCAACTTAACTAACAAAGCTCGCTAACTAAGGAGAAGATCCTATTCCCGTAATATCTCGTAATTAAACTTCTTGACAAAAGATAAATTAAAACACAAGTTCTTACAGGCAGGAGAGATTTCAGACAGAGAAGCCAGTCATGAATCATTTGCTGAAGCATAGAACCTCTTTGCACTGTTTCAGATTCTGTTCCAGCAACGAGCAGGTTTTATGCTACAACTAAAGCAACAGAGAAAAAATCTGAACTGGGGAACAGGCCACGCCCCTGCCACTGTTAAAGTAGATATTTCCAGATAATTCAGCACCTGCGCCATTGCGAACTCTGTTGAAAAAAAAAACTCAAGCAGTAAATACTTTCGTTAATGTGCCACCATGTCACCATCTACACTAACTTTGAGTTGATAATAATAATAAGTAACTTATATCCCCTTCGCCAGTTACTTGATGTGTATGCATACTAGCATTATCCATCTACAAGGGAACTTCCACAGCCCAGAACTTTGCAAACTCAAATCATACAAACACACTGTTGAATTTTTATTCTTTACCCAAAATATCCGTTTCCACGTTTATTTTGTAATATGCTCCAGTTAGCACAGTTTTAACTAACACATGACTTTCTATTTTTGTGTGTAATTCCTTATTTTCTCTTCACAATATAGATTCAATCCTATTGCTGTGGCTCAACCTTTTTCTTTCCGGCAACCATGTAACTAATCATTATCAATTTAACTCATAAACATTGCAAAAACTTGAAGTCTCTGCACTGGCCTTTGTGATACGCCACACTTTTCATTTTACCAAGAAAGAACCAATTCTTACTTATTCTTTGTTTCCTGTTAGCAAGCTTATCGATCTCCAGAAGTACAGTCAAGCCTAAACTTTAATAATTTATACTCCAAAATAATAATTTATATGTCAACTTACAAAATACATTTGGAAATCTATGTGCATCCGTCTGCTCCAGTGTATACACACCTCATTTCATGATATCAAAGAAGTGCAAAAAAGATTAATTGCGATTTCACTTCGACAAAATCGCATTTATACTGCCTGACTGGATTTACTGCAACAGTTGTGTTTCACTGTATGTTACAGTAGTTTCGAAGACGTTCTGTTCGAGAGCTGTTAGCCTAACTAATCGCTAATCTCCTGGTTTTTTTTATTATTATCTCTCACAGTTCTTGAATAGAAGCTGCAATTTTACATTTTATCAAGGTTATGAAATCTTCACCAAATCTAGGCCATAATGGAAAATTCGAAAATCTAAACCTTTTTCTCATGGGACAATAAATCGAAAATCAGGTGACGAATCTATTAAAGTCTATTGTTTACATTGTGTTTGAAACGCTTCCTCAAATTCTCCCCAGATGCCTTACTTTACTTTCTCCATCCCATATATTTCCAGACTTACAGCTATTCTTGGCAGAACATTTCTGTTCCTACGGTAACAGCCAATGTAAAATACATTTGGAGTACATCCATCGTCTTTCACTCATTCTTTTTCCTCCTTTGACATCTTCTATTCACACTTGTCTGTGCTTCTGCATTTCAAACAGATTTCTAATTCTTCATCAGTTTGTGCACATGGTGCGTTATTTCTTTGAATCTGATCACACCTTTAACATTTGGATGATATTTCACTGATTGAGATGTATCGATTGTTTTTTATGTGTTCTGTAACATTACCTTACATGACTCCCACTGCATCGCTGTAGACATATCATTTATTCTAATTTGCCAGTTCACTGACGAGAAGACTCTTCATTCCGTTATTGTCCTTATTTCAGTTTGAAAGTCTAGACTTGCAGCACTTTTCTCTGTCTCAAACTGCAAGTGAAATATAATCACATCATGATCCCTGGACACCTTCATTATGAATCGGCAACTTATTTTATCTTTTAGCCCCATAGAGCCTCTGTAAATGCAGCTTGTTAGTTCAGAATGGGCATTTATAAGAACTACCATGAAAACGTTATGTGAAGTCATTTTCAAAGATGTTTTTACCCATTTGATTGAGTCCCTGCAAGAGATGCCATCGGTTTTGAGGAACTCCATCGAAAATTGTGGCGATGTGGAGGTTGTGAGACATGGCAAGTTCTTAGTTGCAGAAGGAAATTCTGGCATAGTGGAAGTGATTGCAGAATAAAAGTGTGGTTCTGGAATATCACAGCTGGTCAGGCAGTAAACAAAGATCAGGAGAATTGACGTTTCGAGCATACGCCATTTATCAGCATGAAGTACTAATATTCGAAACATCGATTCTTCTGCTGCTCGGATACTGTCTGATTGGCTGTGCTTTTCCACTCTAGACTCTGTTGTCCAGAATCTGCAAGACCTCATTTTGTTCTGGATGATTGCAGAAACTTCAACAGTAGTTAATGTATTAGGGACGACCTGCACTAAAATTTGAAAAGAGAAACAGTGTCCTGTGAGGCAGGGAAAATAGTAATTAACTAATCTGACAAAAAATATTTTTCTTCTATACTTATCAAAAACTCACTCCCTAATCACATTCTGTGAATAAACTCATAAATTGGCTCAATTCTCCCAACCGCACATTTCTGTGAATTGCTCTATCACTATTTAATTGAGACGATGCTGATACACCCAGAGCAACAGGACTCACCAAACAATACATCATAGTGTTTCATTAACTGAAATCATTTCTCTCAATTACCCATCCCAATTGTGCATCAGAATCTGGTGATCTGCCTTCTTGATCCGTTGAACTACATTTTATTCAAGTTAACTGACAATGGCGTTAGTAAGGCGTTCAAAATCCTGACTTCTTTTGCTATAGTAAACGTGATGACTACGACAGTTCAAGAAAACAGCTCTCCACCATCTTTGTTATGGCATCTAGAAAGAGCAACAAATCCCGACCGAGGCAATGGTGTCCAATTCTGTGAATGAATGAATGACTCAAAAATCCGATTCTGTCATTCAATGAAGCATTTTGAAAATTACTCTGGCACTCTTACAGAGTGTGTAACACAATAGGTCTCCACTTACACCTTAATAAAACGAGGTAAATAGACCTATATGGTAAAACATGGGTATGCAATATATATGCACACTTTCACGATAAAAACACTGTGATCACTCACCACAATAAATGCACCAAGGACACTAGGCGTACATCCGCAGTGAAAATGTTATAATACTTTACCCACTGTAGTAGCCGCAATGCCAAAATGCAACATGTTTGCGTTGCAGTAATTTTGTGACATTTGGCCCATAAATTCATTGCCAGTAACACAGCATAATTCCATGGCCCGCGATGACATAATGAAACTCCCACAATGACTTTTAATAAAGCAATGTAGCCATGCTTGTATCTTGAAATGATAACGATAAATGGGGGAAAGTATTAAAATGATTAAATGGTACATGCCACAAAGAGGTACACAGGTATTAAAGGGAAAAAGTAAGGTCATGAGATGAAACGAAGCGAGTAAGCTGACGAAATAACACAGTAAATAACAAAATTGAAATATTTAAATCTAGAGAAATCATATCAGTCAACAATATAACTTGTTGCAATAACTGGCAAGGAAAACGGTTAAGGTAAAAGAAAACAATGTAAAAAACAGTAATAATATCAGATAAGGCAATAAGTTTGTAATGGTGAAGTGATAGACATAGCTAGTTAAAAGGAGAATTGATATATATCATGGAGATCTGATGGTGGCAAAAAAAGATGTGATGCAGTTAATCTATGATACACGAATCTGCAACTGAATTCTATACTTCACCTGGCACTCCGATTATTGCAAGGATGGTATAGTAACTGGCAAACACCAAGCCTTTCGGTATTCCATGCATTTTTAACACGAACTCTGAAGTATTATTCACTTCACTGCAAAATAATAACATTTATAGCTGATGCCAATCCGCAGGGAGATAATTACATGCCTGATCTTCTACATTGATTACATTTATTGAAACAAAACGGATACGTTCAGCTGCTCTCTGACTGACGTTTATGATAATACATAACAGCCAGAGCATTGCAGGCTAAGTCACTGCTCCAACAGGACATGGTCAGAGATTGTAGAAATCGCCCAATTGCACTTCGTCAAATCAAATAAATGTAATTAATGGACTTTTCGCCAAGTAATATGTCTTCATTACTATTCAGTCTGGGAAATGTAAATTGTCTTGGAAAATCTAACCATTTCTCACTTCAGTCAATTATTTACACTGTTGGATCACTTGCCAAGTGCAGCGTGTATTGAGAACCTGTAACGCAAAGATTGTGCCAAAATTCTCGAAATGGGACCTGAAACTAGATGCATCCGGGCTGCACAAAACCAGTCTCACTTGATACACGACTATACTTGGTCAGATTTCTGCTGCCACATCCAGGGCGACAGTACCTTACATATAAACTCAGAATGAATATATTTAATTTAACACAGTCACATCTTTCGATGTACATTCGAAATAGCGCATGTATTAGCTCAATAACAACTGTTAGAACTCTCTATATACAATTTCATATCGGTGTGGTTTTGTCCAGCAGATACCAGATCATTTCCTGCAAGACCCCATGTATTCTGCAGTAAGTTGATTCCAGCTTGGCTTAAATTTGATGTCTTCACATCAAAACTCGCCCGTTTTTACAGGTAGTAGAAAGTGGGGATTGCATTATTAGAGATCAGAGTCTAGAGTGTGGTGCTAGAAAAGCACAGCAGGTCAGACAGCATCTGAGGAGCAGGAGAATCGATGTTTTGGGTGTAGGGGTAAAAACAATGACTGCAGATGCTGGAAACTAGATTCTGGATTAGTGGTGCTGGAAGAGCACAGCAGCTCAGGCAGCATCCAACGAGCAGCGAAATCGAAGTTTCGGGCAAAAGCCCTTCATCAGGAATAAAGGCTGTGAGCCTGAAGCGTGGAGAGATAAGCTAGGGGAGGGTGGGGTAGGTGAGAGAGTAGCATAGAGTACAATGGTTGAGTGGGGGAGGGGATCAAAGTGATAGGTCAGGGAGGAGAGGGTGGAGTGGATAGGTGGAAAAGGAGCTAAGCAGGTCTGACATGGGGACAGTGCTGAGCTGGAAGTTTGGAACTCGGGTGAGGTGGGGGAAGGGGAAATGAGGAAACTGTTGCAGTCCACATTGACGCCCTGGGGTTGAAGTGTTCCGAGGCGGAAGATGAGGCGTTCTTCCTCCAGGCGTCTGGTGGCGAGGGAGCGGCGGTGAAGGTGGCCCAGGACCTCCATGTCCTCAGCAGAGTGGGAGGAGGTGTTGAAATGTTGGTCCACGGGGCGGTGTGGTTGATTGGTGCGGGTGTCTCGGAGATGTTCCATAAAGCGCTCTGCTAGGAGGCGCCCAGTCTCCACAAAGTAGAGGAGACCGCATCGGGAGCAAAAGATGCAATAAATGATATTAGTGGAAATGCAGGTTAAACTTTGATGGATGTGGAAGGCTCCTTTAGGACCTTGGATAGAGGTGAGGGAGGAGGTGTGGGCACAGGTTTTACAGTTCCTGCGGTGGCAGGGGAAAGTGCCAGGATGGGAAGGTAGGTTGTAGGGGGGCGTGTCTTACGCCCGAAATGTTGATTTTCCTGCTCCTCGGATCCTGCCTGACCTGCTGTGCTTTCGCCCATTTTTACAGGCATCCCACCATTTCAACAAACAACTCAGTGGGAATGGTACTACAGTCAAGTAATTTCAAGGAATTCACATAAAACCAGCACACGAACTAAAAAAAATGGTAATTTGGCAAAATTGATTGTGAGATGCATTGAAGGTGAGGTGAAAGTAATAAGCATATTTTATGCTGTTTTGGTTTTGAACATTCGGATGGAAATGAAGGCAACTGTTATGAGTAAGAGTCTTGATGTTAAGGTTGTCCTATGTTGTCTACGGACTCCGTGGTAGCCCTATATCAGAACACGTTGATCAGGATACTTAACAAAGACTCCAAAATCACTGTGCGAAATATGGTGTTACATATCGGGCTCGTCTGAGGCCACATAGAGTCATAGAGATGTACAGGAGACAAATAAACCCTTTGGTCCAATTTTTCCTTGCCCACCAGTTACTCTAACCTATTCTAGTCCATTTGCCAGCACTTGGCCCATATACCTCTACATTCTTCCTATTCATGTACCATTCCAGATTTCTACAAATTGTCGTAATTGTACCAATCTCCACCACTTCCTCCGCAATTCATTCTGTACACATAACACTCTTTGCGTGAATTATATTGCTCCTTAACTCCCTTTTAATTTTTCCCCTCTCATCTGAAACTTATGTCCTCTAGTTCTGGACTCCTTCCCACCCCATTTTCTCTTTACTGCATCTCTGCCTCTGATGATTTTAAAAACATCGAAAAGATCCCCCCTCACACTCCGACATTCCAGGGAAAAAGCCACTGCCATTTCAGCATCTCACGGTAGCTCAAATCCTCCAACCCTGAAAATATGCTTGTAAATCTTTTCTCAACCCTTTTATTCTGAGTATTTTTCAGTCTGTAAAATTCTTGTGTTGTATAAGATTCATGTGTCTACGTTGCATGTCAAAGACTAAGCATGATCATAAAGAAAGTTTATTGGGAGTGATTCTATCGAGAACCTTGTCATTCCTGGAATATCTGAAGAAAACTTCAGATAAGATCAGGCAAAACCTTTAAGATAAACTTACTAGGTGAAAGTTGTGCTTTGTTTCCATAAAATGCTGAAACTCATAACTCTGCATTTTGTAATTAGTGACAGAATGCAGCATTTTTTTTTTCTATCACGGATAGTCAAAAAGAAACATTGTTGAAACAAAACTGATTGCTGAAGAAATTGGGATAACGTCGCAGGAGAAAAATAAAAGCAAGACAGAGCCAAAGAATGGTGACATGGTTCCAGGAGCAGTGCCGCATCTCAAGGCCGTGGATGAGGCAGAGGCAGTGACGCTCTGGAAACAGCAATGTGCGGGGACTTGGGGCACATGACTGTTCACAGACAGACGAATGGACATTGTGACTTCGTTTTTCTGGCGTCGAGGTTTAACGGCAGATGTAGGGAATGATCTGGACGTTCCCTTTTCTTTTGGCCTTTTTATTAATTTCTGCTTCTGTTTTTCATCGTCTTGTTTGTGTGAAGATGTCTCCGGAGAATGGCGATGTTTACACTTTGAACTGTGCTCGTGTATTCCCTGTACTCAAGTACACACGAAAATAAAATCAATACATCAAGATTTAAGTCAAACAATAACAAGAACCATATGTTTTACATAGCTCCTCCAGTTTCCTGTCATCGCAAAGACATTTTACCAAACATATGCGCAAAGTTGAAAGCTCGAAAGCTGATTGAAACTGTTCATGATGCATCTCGCTTTGCTCCCCATAATGGCATTCTCAATGTACCAATTGCTTACCATTTATCAAGGCTGCCCATATGGAACAAGGGTCCTGTGCAAGCTCTACTAGCAGTATCCTTTGGATCGAGGTATGAAAGAAAAATAGGCTGTCCACAATAGGGTCGCTGTGGCAAGTTCCATCTGGCAAATGGCAGGCTTTGGTCTGTCATGGCAGAGCGGTCCTGGCCGTGGTTTCCGGACCTGCCAGAGTCCCTGCATACAAACAATCATCAGTATTGCTGCGTGAGGAAACACCAACAAAGTTGCATATTACTGGAGAATCTCTTGGCTACACATTAAGTGGTAGAATATACACCTTTGGCTACAGCACGTTTTTTTTTATAAAACGTACAATAAAACATGAATTGTGCATCTATCAGAAACTGTGAGTTATTTTTTCGCATTTCAGCAGATTGTCTGCATCTACAATTTGGTAGAATGCACGAAGTAGTTTGGTGTTCCCACTTGATGCAGATGAGTTATAATCTTAGTGAATGGTAGAAAATACCTATCAGCAGTCCCCATAATATATTACGAAATGATACATGCTTCCCCAGTATGTGTGACATTGTTCTCCCACGAAATAGCTGCAAGCAGAGATAAGCGAATGAGTGTTCTTTATTGGAGTTGAACTTAACATCACAAATGTCTGGCCTCAGTAACTTGATTTACACAGCACATCAATAAACAGATAAAGACATGGCGTTTATCATATTAGAAATGTGCTTTACAGCAATAGGTGACAGTGTCTTCAATTTTTAAATCCCAAAGGTCCCGTGAAAATGTCTTGCCTTCTTTATTCAACCAGAAAATAGTCTCCTTCTGCTGGAGGCCCTCTTCCGTTCTGGGTTTGCCTGAGGCAATATTCATCCTGGAAAAACAACCCCGTTGTGACCGCAATTAGCGCAGGTGACAGTTAGAGACTGACATTCCTTCCTGGTCACCAATGTCGGGCTCCGTCATGGGCTGACTGAAATAACGTGGAAATTAAACATGGAGAGATTAATGGATAATCAGAGCAAAGCAGAACTACAAGCAGTGCTAACCCAGTGGCTATGTTAGCAAATGTTGTGGTCAAGGGAAAATTCCATTGAACCAGAATAACGTTGGTTTGTTTCATAAGTACTCACGAGGTAGCCATACACAGTGTGTGAAAATAACAAAGAGTCCCAAGCTTGTGCCACCTGGATCTGAGGCCTTATAAAATGGGCAAGTGGGGACTGCAACCAAGAATATTTCTTACAGACTGGACCACCGAGTTGGATGGAAATAATAGGAAGGATCAAGTAGACGGCCAGGGCAAGCATCTGTGAGATTATTGATAGGCAATATTTCTTCCCGAATATCGGATGCTATGTGGATTATGAAAGGTTTAAAGTGGAGTCACGCAACATTCTGTGAAACCAATGTGAATATCGTTGCAACGTTCGTCTGATGTGCATGACATAGAGGAGGAGCTTGTTGAGTCAGGGAAGTCGCTGACATGAGACGGAAGATCGATCCTAATGATCGTAATTGGTGGGGTATGATCCGAAAGACAACCCCTCAACTCACTGATTCGTCATTCCATAGGCAGAAAGAATAAATTTTCTCTGTCATTTTTAGCCAATGTTTCTTACATCCTTCTGCAACGCAGATTGCATTAAACACGCAGTTGAAAAACTACTAATGAATGATTTCTGCTCCCCCCCCATCATACCCATTTCACAGCTACCGTGACCCAGAGAATAAAGGGGCACCCGAAAAGAAAATGGATATTTGGTAACCTTTAAACAATGTATATCTATTCTTTGTATTAGACTACACTTTTCCTAAGCTATTGTGGCATTGGAACGGATATTATTACATTGACGTCCCTCTGTCAAAACTGATGCGTCACCATTCCTCAAATGACTACTATTGACAACCAGAACTCTGATTGAAATTTACTCTTTGCTGAACAAAAGGACACTGCATTATGCCGTGTATTTGTTTGAATTAAACTAGATGCCAGATTTTACATTCTACTGTGCCTGATCTATAATAATGGATCGGGTATTAATAGCTGCTGCAGGATAACCTGTTTCGCTTTTCCTATTACTCAACCAACGTTGCTGTTTTAATGACAACGGGACCTGCCTCAGTTCTTAATCAACGAAAACATTTCCCGTTTTCCACTTCATTGACCATGTATATCTGCACTTGGGGCTATATCTTCTAATCCATGTTTCAGTAATAAATCCCATCGCCTTCATCCTTGTCTCAGACACATGAATGCATGTTTCTTTTATTCCTTCTTTAGAACACTTTAGTCCATTCCAAAATATTTTTGGCATAATATCTGAAAATATGGAACTTGCTAATATCCAATTCTAAGAACTGTAGCTTGGAGTTGCAATCTCTGCTATGTAATTGCTGGCTCCACATCACACCAATACCTAGGATTTGAATACTAAAATAAAATATTGATTCCATTTGGGCTATCATAGACAATATACAAAAGACAATAGACGCAGGAGTAGGCCATTCTGCCCTTCGAGCCTGAACTACCATTCATTATGATCATGGCTGATCATTCGCAATCATGATGGATGAGACCTGAAAAATACTGCAACCCAATTAAAATAACTCGTTTGCTATACTGGACTGTAAAAAGTATTCCTTAAATTCTAACCACTCACTATTCCAGAATAATGCAAGGTTTTAATGGTGCACTGTTCCAATAACTACAAGTACCACGTATATAACAAAACAACAGAATTTTTTTTTCTCTTGGAATTAGAGAGAGTGTATGTGCCTTCCAGAATTTTCTGTGTCTTCTCCCCTGATCTTTCCAACAGGACTGCTTTACCTGTAGGTTCCTCTGTCAGTAATACGCCTTCTGATCTGTCAGAAATTCTTCTGTCAAGATGTTAGATGGTGTGCCACCATACTGTGGTAAATGGTGATACTTTCTCGAAGACCCGTGAATTGTTATCCCTTAGCAAATAGCAGTTAGCTCTGGGGCTCTGTCCAACGTCCCCATTCTTTTATACAGATGAGGACACGGCGGTTTTTTACAATTGGTTTGGTCATATGTTCTCCAAACCATCAGACTTCAATTTAATAGGTTTTTGGTCGCTAAGGATCTGATCTAAATTGATTGGCTAAATTTAAAAATCTGTTGTCTTGAAATAAAAAAATGCTGCTTGGCCTTTCGGTAAAAATGCTCCAATTTGTCCGTTCTCTGTGCACCTGCCAACCTCCTGCAAGCGCAGAAACAAAAAGAAATTCTTTACTTCAACAAACAATTATTTCCCCATTTAACAATTTTGCAATTTTGCACGCATGCGAACTTCACAAAAACCTCCCCTTTAAGAAAAAAAATGAACTCTCATTATAAAAAGATAGCTTCATACTTCTTGAAAAACTTAACTTCATTACATCACCAGACCCAAAGCTCATTAATCAGGTTTAAACACTTCAGACAATTTTAATTGATACATAATCGTGAACACTACACTTTACATTTGAAATTAAAAAAAACCTTTTAACCTATGATAAAACATTCACGATAGTATTTTCGCGAGCTGCAATGTGCACGTAACATGCAATCAGAAGCTTCAGTGCTTGCAATATGAGACTCTGTTGAAATAATCTGTTGTTCTTGTTCTTAAACCTTTCCAGAAATGTCACATGATATGTACAATCGTCTCTGATACATTGTTTTCATGTTAACATGAAAATATTGTAAGACTTTAACAAACTGAATATCTCTTATTCAATGATTGAATATTTTGTTCTCGTGGATAGATATTTTTGAAATAAACAATTGGCGTGTCAATTCCACAATCATCGTCATGGACCAACACATCACCAATGCCTGCACCGCTGGCAACAATGGTGACCTAGAAGAGGTCAAAACATTTAGCGGGGATAAAACAGGTGCACTGTTTAACTCTGCTATTAAATTCTCAAGTGCATCCTGGTATTGTTTTGTCCATCAAAATTTCGTGTTCTTTTTTAACAAATCCTTTATTAGCACAATTACTCTGCAAAGTTTGTTCTTAATTTCCTGTAGAATCCACTCTGTCCTAAAAACCGTAGCACTTTCTTCTTCCAGAGTTGTCTTAGAAATTCTACGATAGATATCGTTTTCACATTCATTAATTTCATCCATCCGTGGTCGATATTATAACTTCAGATTGTCACTTTCGCCTTTGCATTATCTGTTTTTCCAAGTTAATGACAAATTTTGCCGTCTACAGTGTCCCAAAGAACTCTGCCAGAATTTCCATGCGATCTTTCCAAGAAGGACTGCAGAACAGCCAAGTCGTCTACGCAGATGGCACAATCAGTCAATCCTTCAACAATTCTGTTCATATGTCTTTGGAAACTGACTGGTACATTTTGAATTCCGAAGAGCATCATTTTAAATTGATGCAGCCCGTTTAGGATCACAAAGGCAGAAAGTTATTTTGTTGTTTCTGAGAATGCTACTTGCTAGTAAATGCTAAGTAAGTCCAACTTTGTGATATAAGTGGCTTGCCCTACTACTTCCAAGCGATGTTCCAGCCTTGAAATTGGGTATGAGTCAGATTTTGCGACAGCGTTGATATTCCGATAATACACACAGAATCTTTGAGTACCATTAGGCTTTTGGAGCAACACGATCCACAAACTCTTCACTTTGACTCATTTCCATGATATATTCTGGGAGCATCGCTTCCCCTTCCTTCTGAACCTGCACCGTTTTGAGAGGATTAAGCCTGTAATTGTGTTGCTTTATCAGAACAGCATTCCCTACATGAACCTTGTGTACTACGGCATTAGCCCTCTCCATTCTATTTCTATGCAAGTCCCTATAGCATAGGGACAAACTTTTCAATCCAGTTCTTTGTTCCTGCGAGAGATAGTTTACTACCCTATCCATTCTTGGAGGGCTTTCTCATCAGTCAATTTATTCTGAGAGAGGTTCAATTTTCAAATCTTCTGGATTTAATTTCTCAGTCTGAGTGGCAGTGACCAGTGCCTGTTTCACCAGTTTCCGTTCCTGTCATAATGATATTTCTTCATGTTCACATCACATACCAATACAGTTGTTCTCCTATCAGGCATTTTTACCAGATTATTTACCTGACCTAACGTCTTCTCAATCTGTCTAGCTAATTCACCTACACTGTTAATTTTTCTCTTACTTTAGATACACAATCTAACAGTTAGATTCTGAGTTCGAACTTATCAACTTTTCCTTAGTTACTTTGGAAGGCCCTCTTACTTCATGCCCGAATAGCATTTCATTGGCGAGAATTGGATCTTTTTATTTGGAGCATCTCTAATAATAAATAATATGACTGTGGTATGTTTACCCCAATCGCTTGGATAATCCTGGGAGTCAGCAATAAACATAATCTTTCCGATCTAATGCCATCATTCCAATGTTCCCTGGGTTTTGGGATGATGCCAACTTGATGCAAATTGTTTGATGTCTAAACTGTCCATGGCCCTCTTAAATAATTTGTCAGTAAGATAGAACCATTAGTATGACAGAATCCCCTCGGGTAGTCCATAACGAATAAGGAAAGCAAGCAAATCCTCAACAAACTGTTTTTTTTTTTTGCCTTGGCATTCCCTAATGGAACCTTCTCCAGAAACCTGGAATAGATTATGGTTAGCTAATATTGATTCTCAATTTTGGTTTGAAGGGTGGCACTTACACAATCAATCATAACGCGTATAAATTGTTTTCCAGTGCGGGAATTGGCATCAAAAGCGTAAGTTTGATCACCGCCTGTCACATTTATACCTATCTGACATGCATGAGATATACGGCGAAATTCAAAAGCATTGCTTATGCAATCTAAGCTTAGACTCAGCTGTGTCTTAGCCTGAGTTTTCGCCACTCCAAGATGCACACCCACAAGTAATTTGTGTGCTACCCACATTATCTCCTGTTGGTACTCTACTGGAAACACAATCTGGTGAACGTTTGCCCAGTTGTCATCCGCAAGGTCTCCATTTCTACCTTAAGATTTCGTCCTTAAGACAGTAGCAGTCAGGAACAAAATCAGATTCCTTTCCCACGTAGGTTTACGATACAAATCCTTTATCGTCTCATCTTTTTGTTGACGGTCATTTAATCTGTCACAACTAAACACCTGTGATTGATCCTCTACTTGCTCAGGTTTTCTCTTGAACATTTCATCAGAGTGACAGTTAACTGGATCTCAACCCCTTCATGTTTCACCTTGTCTTCCCTTCTTGTTTTAACTTACGGCTGTGGGATCTGTTCACTGCACAATCTGGAAATATTCCAGAGTGGTTCTCTTTTAACGTCTCAGTTCACTGGTTTTCTTCTGTTTTTTTTCTCCCCCAGGACAACAGGTAGAACTGTCACCAGTGATTTGGCTGCATCGTTTCAAAGAATAAGCTGTATTCCTGGGACACCAAATTGTCCTTTACCACTTCCCAGTCTTGATCGAATTTTTTCGCTTTGTTTTTCAAAGGGGAAGATTGCTTCTTTCTCAATTTTTCCACAGATTACCATTCTCTTGGGCAGTATTTCAGAAGGAGAACACATTTTCTCATCCCTCACTATTAGAGACTGACTGGCTCCTTTTTCGAGGTAAAACGAGCAGCACTTTAATCTAGAATCTAGTTCCTTTATCTCTCAATATTTTACCTCCTTGCCTGCACAGGTGAAGTCTTTGAAAAGTTCGGGCATTACCTTACTCTACCGTTCATGACTAGGCTCTGCACTCTTCTGCTGCTCCTTGAGATCTCTCAGGATTTGCTTCACTACGTGAATTAATCTCTCTGGTTTAGCCACTTTTAACACAAATTTCTTCCCAGTGTCGTTAACCCACCAGCACTGTGACTTTGCGTGTCCCAGTTTAATGCAGTAAAAATATTTGATTTCTGTCACCTCGTTTCCAACGTCGTGCGTTTCATTCTTCACATGCGATAATTTGTTCCCAGCGTGACTTACTGTTTGCTTTTTCCTTGAAGGATCTCCGTCTTTCCAAATTTATGTCCTCCACAGAATGAAACTAATGTCAGAAGGTAAGTTTCGATACATGCATTAATGCATATTCATCTGCTATTTCTGCTGCTTACCTCGCTGTTTTAACTTTCTGTTCCTCAATATGTGTTTTTGTCACTTCTGGAAATGCATTTTTAAACCCCTGCAGAAAATAATATCTCCAAGAGGCTAGTGTATGTTTTCTACCTGAAATAATTTCTTCCATATGTCGAAGTTATTCTGTTTAGTTATTTCAAACTCGATATAATTCTGAGCTGGTTCCTTTCTTACATTTCTGAACCACTCCCTGCATGCCTGTGTTAGCAATTCATACGCAATCCTCTGACAGCGCTTCAAATACTTACTAGCCCTGCCTATCAGCTTGGCCCGAATTAACTCTTCCCAAACAGTCTCAGCTCAGTTCATCAGGTTAGCCAATTTATCCTTTTTTTAATTGAAAAAGCTTTCTCCACTTTTTGCATCGAATTTTGCAAATGTTTTTGATATATTTGTATGTATGTCTATCAGGTCTTTAGCTACAATGGATTTGATAATCATCGCTCTCCTCATCATAAACCGACCGTTTGAATATGTTCCAAATAAAGAGCATGCTTTAGCAACATAATTGTTCACACAATTGACATGTATTCTTGATAAACTGTGACTAAATAAAGTTTTTATGTGTCCCACAGATTTGAGTTCTTTGGTGTCCCGGAGTCCACCTTTGCACACCTCTGCTACTGGTGACGCTGTTTCTTTAAGCTGCAAACATTCAGAGTTCTGTCAGCACATAGTTTGCTGTTCCAGTTAGTCCCCAAGACAGGCTCTGAAATACCTACTTCAGAGACACACTTTAGGGAGGAGAATAAAGAAAACGATGCGTGGGCAGACGATCTGATTCCAGCGATCCTATGATGAGAATCTATCGGTTAAACAATCTTGACGTTACGAATGAGTGACGTTGCTATATATTATTGTGCACTGAGTCGTCACTCAGCACACACAGTGACGCAATGGACGGAGAGAGCTTTTCAAAACCTGAACATTGTGCGATTACAGACATAGAGATACAGAGATGGACAGAGCTGTATAAACTTCTGAACAAAGTAAAGGTTACAGACACAGTAATAGAGAGCACGGAGAGGGCTATGCAAAACCTGACAATAATGCTTTGGAGAGGTGGACTCCCGGGTACCAGCGAACTGAAGCTGCAGACTGATTTTTTTCCTGAGTTTCCTTCTTCAAATGTTATATAGGAAACACATTAATCTTAGGATTTATTCTATATTCGTCATACTTACAATAACTTGGGATTTACCAAATCATTATTCTAAAATGATTCAGTGTGAAAGATAGACTGTTAAAATTTATACAGCCATTATGAATTTTCAACAATAGCATTCAAGCATTCTTCTGACACATATTGGAGCAAGTACGTGAATTTACGAGAAATTAGCAAAGGTACCATAAAAATAAGCATATGCCTTCATCGAGTGAGAAGATGTACAAATAAAATTCCTCCGTGTTGCCTAAATCAATTATCAGAAATTTCTGTTTCGATGTTCCTCGTGGAAAGATCAACAAAAAGAAGCGTTCAGCCAACAAGAAAACAGCCACTTCACAACAGTGTAATTCTGAGACCAACCCGAGCGTGTTTCCTCACTGCTCGTGTAGAATAGAACCCCTATCCAGAAAAATTGATATGGTACTCCACTAAGCCAATCTTGATCTATGTACAGTGAACTATTGCCTTCGGGGCCATGTGTCTCTCTAGTCCTTTCCTTCTCCTTCTATTTTTCTTCTCCATTCCACATCACAAAGAGTTCCATGTGTTCATGTGTAGAAATATTCTTCCTGATCTGCCCTGTTCTGCAGTCGTTGCTCTTTGTTCAAGACTCACATTCAAAGAGATATATCTACACGTACACCTCATTGCACCTGATCATGGTTTAAGTCACTGCCATCAAGCCATCTCTTAGTTCCATGTTTCTATGAGAAAAGAGGCTCGGCTGGCTCAAATATTTTAGGTTTTAACAACTTGCAACTGCTCTCCTTTATTTTAGGCAGTTAAGAAGTCACAATTGACCTTAAACAAACTGAAGAACTATGATCATGGAAGGTCAGTCGAAGTTTCAAGCGTTTTGCACCACTAAAAATATTATCATGGAACGATGTGACTATTTTGAAACAACACGGGAACAGTAATTATTCCAAAAGATCAAATGTGTTTGGGGATTCTCTCGTCCGAGGTACAGACAGATGTGTTTGTGGCCAGCAACGGTAAAACAGAATGGTGTGTTGCTTTCCTGGTGTCAGTATCAATGATGTCTCAGAAAGGGTGCAAAATGTTCTCCCTGGTGAGAGGGGCCAGCAAGAGGTCATTGTCCGCACTGGAATCAATGACATACAAAGGGAAAAGGTTGGGATTCTGTAGGGACATTGCAGAGAGTTAGGCAGAAATTTAAAAAGGAGGTCCTCGAGGGGAGCAATATCTGGATTGCTCCCGGTGCTACGGGAAAGTCAGAGCAGGAATAGGAAGATAGAGCAGATGAAAGCATGGCTGAGGAGCTGGTGTATGGGAGAAGGATTTACGTTTTTGGATCATTGGAATCTCTTTTGGAGTAGTAGTGACATGTACAAGAACGACAGATTACACCTAAATTGGAAGGGGACACAAGATACTGGCAGGAAAATTTGCTATAGCTGCTCGGGTTGATTTAAACTAACAAGCTTGGCGGTGGGGGCAGGGGGAGGGGGTGGGCGAGTGTTGGGGAGGCGGTGGATTGGTGGCTGGGATGGGACCCAGGGAGATACTGAGGAAGGAGATCAATCAAAACCTGGTACAGATGAGAACAGAAGCGAGTCAGTCAGGGCAGGCAGGGACAAGGTCGGACTAATAAATTAAACTGTTGTTAAATTAAACTATGTTTCAATACTGTAGCAAATACCCTCATGTATTTATTTTGGAAGGAGTTTCAACTTCTGCAAATAATGCACACCATACAAGATGTTCTGACCAATATGAAGTCGAATTCCTTGAGTTTTATTGGATCTGCACTCATCCAGGCAGGTCGGAAGTGTTGCATGACAATGTTGTACCGGATGGTCGACCATTTTTCAGGGGACGGGATCGTTATCAGGTGAGCTACTCGCTGCCTATACATGGCCTTTGTTGTAGTTTATCTATTACTTCTCATTGACTTTGTCTTGTAGTTGCAGTATTAATATTTTCCGTCGATTTCAGATTCAGACGACTGTTACCACTAGAAGTCTGATAGTTGGGCATTTATAAATGCAAGTGATGGTGCTGTACAAAGCATGACGATTAGATTATGGGTTGGTGTAGATTTACACTCACAATCATGTGTGGCACGAATGTTACTTGTCATCAGATACAGTTGTAATGTACAAAATTCTAAGGTACAAAGTTTGTCAGCATTGTTCTGTGGTCAAAATATAATACAATTTAAATCCAATCAACTACCCCTTTCGTGTACTTTTAACTTGATGGAAGGCATTGTAAGTAGTACTATCAATTAGCACATGGAAAACAGTAGCATGCTAACTTCACCACTAACAAGAAAGGATTACACCATCACCCCTAGATATTCAATGGTATTTACATAACTGAATCCATTCTGAGTTATCACGTACCAGAATTATTAATAGGTTAGCCTTGTAAAGACATTGGCTACATGAGCCGGTCAGAAGTTTGGAATTATGTGACGATTACCTCATTCATTTTCCACCACAGCCCAACAACCACCATTTGCAAGGCAAATGTCAGTAATGTGATGGAAACACTCCACTCAGCAGTTGTGTCCATACCCAGCAAGAATGAAGAAGCTTGACGCTATCCAACATGAGGAATCCATGTGATTAGTTCATAGCCACTACCTTTTGAACATTTCATCAAATCACCACCGAAGCACACTGACAGCAGAGGGTCGTATCGATAAAGTGTTTTCGATAACTCATGGAGGTCTCTCAACCTTTAATTTTATCTTCTGTGAACTCGACCATTTAAAAGAACTCGGAAGCTATACATGTGAACACGAACACATCCAATTTCAATTCTAAGTAACTGATCATCCAGACATTAAAAGTATCCAGAAATTCTTCACTATCGCTGGAACCGAAATCATAAAACTCCGCTCCTAACAGCTCTTCAGATTTCCTATGAACTTCGTCAGTTCAAGAAGGTCGCTCTCCCGACCACCTTCTCTAAAACAGTAATTGTTGAAAGAATGCAAACATTTTTGAGGAGCTACAAGAAAATGCAAATGATTGTTGGTCTTTCCAAAAATGCTGAAATACCCAGAGTGAAGTGAAACAATTTTGTAGTGTGCTGCGTGACTGTTTGTTTCCTGTTCTTCTATATCATGTATTTTTTAAGGGATGGCTCCGGCCTTCAATCTGAGAAACTTTGCACACTTTCTTCATTTCTTGCTTATCATTCTTGCGTTACCTGGATACCTTATATATTAATGAATCATTGCAGTCAATGGGTTAGCTACATGGACAGTAATGCTAGGAAGCAAGGTGGCAGAATGTTAATTCAATACTGCTGTCGAAGTGGCGGCAAAACCCCAAGTCAGGAAGCTGCAGGAGAACATGCGCATAGCATGGCCCTGAATTGGCTTCCTTTCACTGTTTATGGTGGAGAACGTGAATTTGAAGGTACTGATGAGAGGATTTTCTGAATCTTTGTATAGAATGTTGCAGATGGTAAGATTTGTGGTTGTTATGCGACTAGTGAAGAGGAATCGAATATTAAAGTTGAAGGATTGGACACCATCAAGTAAAACTGCTTGATCGTGGATGATTTCAAGACTATTGGGAGTTGTTTAATTGGCACTCAACCACATAAGTGAAACGAAACCATCATGCACCTGATCTTGTTCTTGATGGACACGCTACGGGGATATAGAGACTCAGTGCAGAATTTCCAAGCTGCTCTTCTCGCGAGAGTATTGATGTAAGTGATCCAATTAGATCTCTGGTCCATAGTAAATTCTGGAATTTTGATTGAGGGTAAATCAGTGATGGTCATGCTATTTAATATCAATGAGAGTTGAGAAATAATGCAATCGGGATGCAAGAAAGGGAGGAGAGAGAAAGACATGCGCAGTGCCAAAGAGTGTGGTGAACAAAGAGCGGCTGAGCTGGAGACATAGTGTTACATGCAGATACCTTAACAATAAAGGATTTTTTTAAAAAACTTATTAGAATATGCACAACAGATATTTGATAGTAGCGCTTCCCAACAATTGGGGGCAGTGTGGTGACACAGTGGTTAGCACTGCTGCCTCACAGCGCCAGAGACCTGAGTTCAATTCCCGCCTCAGGTGACTGTCTGCGAGGAGTTTGCACATTCTCCCCGTGTCTGCGTGGGTTTCCTCCCACAGTCCAAAGATGTGAGGGTCAGGTGAATTGGCCATGCTAAATTGCCCGTAGTGTTAGGTTAGGGGTATAGAAAGGTTGTGCTTTTGCGGGTCGGTGTGGACTTGTTGGGCTGAAGGGCCTGTTTCTACACTGTACGTAATCTAATCTAATCAATTTAACCTTATAAGGAATTAGGATGTTAGCTTAAAGAGTTGGGGGAAATCTTATTACAGATCTTTCATGCCTGAATAGGATAATACACTGCACTGAACTTTGAAAGGATGATTCTTGCATCTTTATCTATGGTGGCAAAGAGTTAGATGTTGCACGAAGGTAATTATAGTTTTGTAAATCTCATTTTATTTTCCAGTAGGGTTTGAGGATGTCTTTCTGGGAGCTGGATGTACCTGAGAAAGGCAGGACTAGGATGCTTTGTCGAGTGATTTATATCAGTCACATTTCCCCAGTAAGTCAGCACGGCCTTCTTTGAAACTTGAAGCACCCGCACCATTTCCCTGTCTGGCTGAGTAGGGACTGAACACTGGCTCCAAAAAGATTAAATTCATCACATTATCAGCGTAAACAACACACAGACAACGAACCTCCGACCTTTTGCAGCATTTATATTGATCATGTTTTAAATGATAGTAAGTGACAAACAGTGCCAATACGTCTGGTTTGCAAGCATTGGAGTTAAATGAGGCAATACCGTGGAATGTGTACTTGACCTGCCATCTCCGGAAACAAGTAGCAGAAACAACCAATTAGATAACATACAGAGAATTTTCTTTTTCTGAACTACATCACAATTCCAATGATGGCATGATTCCTGCATTCCAAAACTCCAGATGCTGGCATTCAAGGTTTACAAGCACGAAGCTGGAAAAACACAGCAATCCTTTTTTCTCGCGACTGAGGGTGGATGTTCGGGGAGATGCATTTAAAGGGATTAAAGGTAAGAGGGAAAAGATTCAATAGGGACCTACGTAGCAGTTCTTTACACAGAGTGTGGTGTGTGCATGGAATGAGCTGCAAGAGGAAGTGATGGAGGTTGGTAAAATTACAAAATTTAAAAGGTATCTAATTGATTATGTGAATTGACAGGACTTTGGCCAAATGCGGGCAAATGGGACTAGGTTTATTTAGGATATCTGGTCAAAATGGACGGGTTGGACGGAGGAGTTTGTTTCCATGATGCGCATCTACATGACGCAATGACTCTAACTTTGATTAACTTAAGTGTACTGGAAAAAGTAACAAAGAATCGAAATGGTAACCATTACTATTTAACCGTTCCAATGTGTCAAAATCCCATAAGTACAGTCTTGGCAATAAGACAAATTCAGAAACAGTTTGTCTCATATGCACTCCAGCAGCCCAGGAAGAAAATAAAACAAGAGAAAAACTCAGAGAGAGATTGTAGCAGCCGGGAGCGATTCACAGTATTCCAAAGCTGCGGGGAACTCAACAGGACTTCTGAAAGCTAAATTAAAGAACCTGGTTCACTGGAATTTTCACCATACTCACACAGACAAAAACACAGGGCCACACAAGCTCTTTTCTGTATGGACTTTTCAAATATAAAGGCTATGCAACTGTGTCTTAAAAATAAACTCGCGTTAGAAAAAAAGTAGTAGGAAATAAGTCTTAAAGCCACAGCATCGTCGCATTCCCCTTAAAAATGAGCAGTCACTATACCAAGATCGTTTCATTTCAATAGTCCTTACTTTTACTGTATTACCACTCAATACCCGAGCATTATGATTACCTAAGCATGCAAGCAATCATTATTCTGTCTATTTAAGTCCATTTCATTTTCCAGTAAAAAACAAACAAAAGAGAAACAGGCAATTCCACCCTTCAATCTGTGCTAATCATCAAAATATTAAACAAGTATTGTGATCTATTTGGCCTGCATCTCTTTATTCCCACCCTATTCTTGTAATCAACCAGATAGCTCCAAAATAGAGCCAACTTGCCTGCTTCCACCACCTCTTCCAGGCTCATAATATTCTCTGCGTGAAAAACATCTTTCATCATACATCTCCCTGCAACAGTCCCCCCTCAACTTGAAACTGTGACCCCTTATAATTGAAACTATAAACCTGGGAAAAAAACCTCTGCCTATTTATCGTATCTATGCCTCTCATCGTTTTGTAGACCAGTGTAAGGCCTCCTTTCAGTCCAGAAGACCACAAGACATAGGAGTGGAAGTAAGGCCATTTGGCCCATCGAGTATTTCCGGTGAAAACAATCCTCATCTTTTTAACATTTCCGCATATCCAATGCCCTGGAGACAGGTAACAGTTCTGTACACTCCCTCCAAAGCTTCCCCGTCTTTCTGATAGTCTCGCGACCAAAACTGCATAAAGTACGCCAAATGCGGCCTAACTTAAGTTTTGTGCAGCTGCACCATGGCAAGCCAACTCTTGTAATCCTTGCTGCAGCCGATGAAGTCAACCTTTGCAATACTTGCCTCAGCACCTTGACTACCTGTGTTGCGAATTTTAGGGAACTGTGAATCTGCACGCCCAGATCCGTCCGAATGTGAATTTTCCGAAGGGTTTTGTTAGCTATAGTTAAATTAACACCTAATTTGATCCTCCGAAATCCATCACCTCTCATTTGTCTGAATTAAACTCCATCTGACATTTCTGTGTCCAAGTCGCCAATCTCCTATTGGATCCTTCCACAATCGTTGGCAGGATCAGCATCTTTACCAATCTTCATATGATCTCCAAAGTTGCTAATCTGACCACCCACATTCTCGTCGAGATTATTCTTCATATACACATCAAGTATTAGAGGATCTAGGACCGATCCCTATGGAATCCGACTAGTTATACCACTTCATTCTGGAAACAAATGTTACTCTTCCTCTGCTACCTCTGTTTTCTATGACTAAGTCATATCTGGCCAGCCTATCCCGAATCCCAAGTGATTTCAGTTTTTGCACAAATTGTGGATGAGAAACTTTATTGATGTCTTGCTAAAATCTATATAAATTGCATTCACCTCCCTTGCCTAATCAAAAGTCTTTATCACGACTTCAAAACATTCAGTCATGCTGTTTACACATAACTTACCAGGTACAAAACCATGCTACGTGTCAGTAAACAGTTCATTATCATCCAATTGTGCATAAATCTTGTTGCTCAGTCTTTTATCCAAGATCTTCCATGCCACAGACATCAGGCTCACCAGTCTATCATTTCCTGTTTTATCACTGCTTTATTTTTAACAGGAGGCAACAACATTGGCTAATCGTCAGTCCTCTGGATCCTCACCTGCTGACAAAGTGGATGTAAAGATATCTGATAATTTTCCAATTGTTTCTGCCATGGCCTCTCGCAGAACCTGGGATAGATCCTATCTGGCCCTGGAAACTTGCCTACCGTAATGCAAGTTAGGATATCAAAGATCTCCTCCTTCAATGTACTGATATTCTGCATATTACTCACACACTAATGCCTGACCTGAATATGAGTCGTGTCCTTCTCCTTGGTGATTTTCCATGCAAAATATTCATTCTGGACCTCTCCTACTTCCTGTGACCCCATGCATAACGTCTTTCTTTTGTCTTTGTGCAGGCCTAATATTTCCCTTGCTACCCTATATCATCTGATACATGCATAAAAAGCCTTGGGATTCTCCTTGACAGTGTTCTCTAAATACATCCCCTGGCTGCTTTTCGCCTTCCTAATTCCGCCTTTAAGTTCCTTCCTATTTTCTGTAAAGTTCTCATGAGCTTTGTCTGTTTCTAACTGCCTAGACCTATCGATTGCTTCATCTTTCCATTTCAATAAGCATTCAATCAACGACCTGAGACAAAAACTATGCTTGCTGTGAATCTAGGCAAGTTTGGTTCAACCGATGGAGAGAAAGCATAATTAAAGTATCGAGTCCACTGACTCTTCTCCACAGAATAATGCAACATGCAGCGCCCTCTGCAAAACAAATAATATTGTAGAAAAAGAAATAATTCGTTATGAACTTTAATTCAAAATAGAATATCACTCAAAATAATTTAGGGATGAAACGTAAAATATAATCCTCCGATCATCCTGCACGTTGCATCTCTTGATAGGTGGCGTTGATATTACACTTTAATTGGACGTAATTCCATGGAACATATTGAAAGAAGGAAGGGAGGGGCGATTCTTTATATTCATGAATACATTTGCACAAAGATTAGTGGTGGATTCCAATTCTTTCTTATTCAATACAAAAGCAGACGACTCTAGGCTCTCCACAGAGATAAATGTAAACGCTCGCAGGGATTGAACTCACATACCCCATTAAACATTTCATCGAACAGCGTCGAAAGTGGGAAGTGAATGCAAGAGTGTAGAGTGCAATGGATTGGCAGGTCACTATATTTATCCCTCGGTCATCACATCCCATTGCAGATTGCGTGTGGGCTGATATTTGTTTATTTTGTTATTCCAGAATCAGTTTACAAAGACCGTTGCCACGTTTTGTGGACATGGGATACAATCCGCACCATTGAGAGAAATTTGAATTTCAACGTAATAAAAGATCTGTAAGTAGGTGTCCAATGATAAGCGTGGAATGACTGTCCATCTGCTTCATCAATATCCTTCAGGGAACAAAAGTGCTGTATTTTCATGACCACGCCTTCATTTGACTACAGTTTAACAACAAAGTATTTGAGCCGGCAATCCCAAATATTCAGGAATGATTAAATAATTTATCACCAGATCCTGCTAAAATTACATAGATTGTTAAGACGCACGAAATCAAGTTCGTCATTTCTGGAACGCTGCTGGTGACACATAATAGTGAGAGCAGAGTTATTAGGATATGGCGGATATTTTCGTGGCTGAGGAGATTTTGCAGTAGGTACGGATTCAAATTTGTGACTCTATGGGAACTCTTTCGGGGAGATTTGACGGTTACAAGAGGGACAGTTTGCACCTGTATTTGCTAGTATTAAACTATTACGAAGGACGATGAAATCCAAAATATTAGTGGAAAAAGATAGGAAGTTGTGTCGGGCACAATAGCTATGGGGAGCAAAGTAAATAGACAAGACGGGCAAGAGAATAATAAAAAAAATAAAGCAGTAGTGAGGAATTAAACTGCAATCATTTCAATGCAAATGACCTGCAAGTAAAGCAGATGAACCTAGGACAGGGATGGGAATGAACAGGGATATCAGAGCTATTGCAGAAACGTAGCCGAAGGCGTTTCTGGACAGGCAGTATAACATTCCATGTTTAAATCGTATAGAATGATAGAAAGGGATAAAAGAGAGGAGGGATGATGTTCTTGATTACGACAATATTACACTTGCAAACAGGGCAGATATTTCTTAGGGAAAGGAATTTATTGTATCCGTTGCTCCTGATGTGGTCCCTCTACATTGGGGAAACTGGATGTCTCCTCGAAGAGCGCTTTAGGGAACATCTCAGGGACGCCTGCATCAATCAACCCCACTGCCCTGTGGCCCAACATTTCAACTCACCCTCCCACTCTGCCGGGGACATGCAGGTCTTGGGCCCCCTCCGCCGCCGCTCTCTCACCACCCGATGCCTGGATGAAGAATGCCTCATCTTCTGCCTCGGAATAGTTCAATCCTAAGGCATTAATGTGGACTTCACCAGTTTCCTCATTTCCCCTCACCACCTTACCCTAGGTCCTACCTTCCAGCTCAGCACTGTCCCCATGACTTGTCCTACCTGCTTATCTTCTTTTCCACCTATCCACTACACCTTCCTCTCTGATCTATCACCTTCATCCTTATCCCCATTCATCCATTGTACTCTTTGCTACATTCCCCAATCTCCTCTCTGTCTTATCACCTCCACCTCCACCTGCAATCACCTATTGTACTCTATGCTACTTTCTCCCAACCCCACCTCCTCCCAGTTTTCTCTCCACTCCGAAGGTTCCCTGCCCCTATTCCTGATGAAAGGCTTTTGCTCGAAACGTCAATTTTGCTGCTCACTGGATGCTACCTGACCTGCTGTGCTTTTCCAGCACCACTCTAATCCAGACTCTGCTTTCCAATATCTGCAGTCCTCGTTTTTACCTATCCGTTAGGGTAGGCTTAAAGAAATTGTATATGTGGAATAGAATAATAAGGTGATGATCACTTTGATGTCATTATGATGTTGTTCCTCCAATAGTGAACCGAAAATTCAGGAGCAAATGTCGGGAGAGAACTCAGGCATCTGTAAGTAATCTAATCTGTCAGTATAGACATTAGGGATCACTTGAATCTGTAGAGGAGTACAGGGAGAATTATAACACACTTAAGAAGGAAATCGGGAGGCCCAAAAAGGACATTACGTAGCTTTGTCAAATAAGTTTAAGGACAATCCTTAGATATTCCACAAACACATTGAAGACAAAATGGTATCGATGGAGAAAATAGGGCCCCATAAAGATCAATGAAACTGTTTATATGTGGAACAGCAGGAGATCCCTGAGATACTAAATGAATATTTCGCACCAGTAGTTATTATGTTGAAAGATAAGGAAGATAGGGAAACTAGAGAAATAAATAATGATATCTTGAAAATAGTTCACATGACAAAAGAGGAACTACTGGAGAAATAAAAATGAATAGAAGTAGATAAATCCCCGCCAGTTACACAGCTGTATCCCAAAATATGGTGAGAATGTAGAAAGGAGGTTGTGGTGTCCGGTGCAGAAATATTTGTCTCATCGACAGACAAAAGGGAGGGTGCCAGAAAACCGGGCGTGTGGCTGATGGTGTGTCATTGACTAAGAAAAAAGCTGCAAAGAAATGCCAAGGATATTAAGGTCAGTGAGTCTGAGGTCCGTGATGGGTAAGTTGTTTGACAGGATTCTGTGAAATGGAATATACAGGCAATTCTAAAGGATAGATAAGGAATAACTGACATGGCTTTGTTCCTGAGAAATCGTGCTTCACAAATTTTAATTTGTTAAAGATGTATAAGAGCTTGGCAGAAGATAGTTGAAGTCGGAGCCATAGACGTTGTCTACATAGAATTTAGCAATGTCTTCCACCAGGTTCCGCATAGTAGACTGATTCGTAAGGGAGATCACATGGGAGCCTGGGAGAGACAGCGAAATGGATAAAAATGATTTGAGGGCAGAAGACAGAGGGTGGATGAGGAGGGTTGTTGATAAGACGGGAGGTGTATGAACAGAGGCGTGCAATATGGGTGAGTTATAGATCAAAGGATCCACAGTTGTTTCTCATTTGTATTAACGAGTTGGATACATATACAGGATGTATGGTTCGTACGTTTCCTGATGATCCCACAATTGGTGTAGTGTAGACAGTGAAAAAGATTATTTGAGAGTAGAATGAAATTTTGGTCAGATGGTCTAATGCAATGGAAAGTGGCAATAGAGTTAAATTTTAGATAGATGTAGATGATGTAATTTTTTTGAAAGTAAACCAGGGCAGCAATTACACAGTTAATGTTGGGGCGCGTGGAGTGTTGTTCAACAGAGGGACGTAGGAGTTCAGATTCATAGCTCTTTAAAAGTGGCATTGCAAGAAGACAAGGTGGTGAAGAAAGCGTTTGGCGTGATTGCCTGCATTGATCAGTGCATCCAGTGTAGCTGGTCCAAAGAAATTTTGCTATTACACAGGACGCTAGTAAGGTCATTTTTGGAATACTGCGTGCAATTCGGCTCGCTCTGCTATGGGAAGGATGTTGTTACAGTCTGACGTTATGAGAGATAGGACATTTCTCAAACGCTTGATTGAGATTTTTGAGGAAGTAACAATGACGGTTGATGAGAGCAGGGAGGTAAATGTTGTCTACATAGATATTATCAGGACCTTACGAAAGGTCCATGATGGCAGGCTGACGCCATAGATGAAGCCACTTGGTATCTGCAGAGACATGGTGAGACGCATACACAGTTTGCTCAGTAATAGAAGACAGAGTAGCAATGTAAAGATGTTTTTAATATAATGTTGGAGATCTGTGACCAGTGGTTCTCCACAGGGATCAGCGTATGCTTTTAACAGAAATGAATGATTTGGAGTAGAATGTTGGGCCCTGACTTATACGTCTGTGGAGGACGTAAAGATTGTGGGAGGTGCGAATAGTGGATATGGTGTCGACAGGCTAGAGGCCTGTGAGGAGAAATGGCAAATAGACGTCAATCCAGACAAAGAAAGATGCTGCATTTTGGAAGGTTTAATGCAGGAGGGAGGTATAGAGTAAATGATAGTTTTTTTTCGCATTATCAAAATACAAAACAATCTAGGCATACAGTTGCCCAGTTTCTGGAAGTGGACCTAAAACTGGATATGGTGGCTAAGTAGGTTTGTATCTTGTTTGTCTTTATTAAGGCGGATATAGAAATCAGCAAGTCATATTTCAGCGGTATAGAACTTTAATACAAACAGATTTTAAAAAGTATCAACAGTTCTGGTTGCCACAAGACTGGTATCTGTTGGAGGCAATGGCGTTGGTACAGAAATATTCCTGCAGGATGTTGCCTCGTTTGGATCCTATTAGGTAGGCAGAGACAGAGGACAAATGTTACTTTTTTTACTTGAACGTCAATGGGTGAGGACCTACTTGAATGAAATTTGCAGAAGTGTGAGGGGCATGAAAGGAATGAACCTCAGAGATTCCTTTTCAGGGTATAAAAAAACAGTTTCTGGGTATCATAGGTTTATGTTATAAGCATAAAGGAAATGTGAGAGGCAATTTTTTTTCGCACAGTTAGTGATAAATGAGGCAATGCGTTGCCAAAATGGAAATAGATGTGGATACTTAAGAGGCAACACTTAATAGGCATCTTGCCAGGAATGCAAACTGTCAGGTACTAGACGGATACCGGCAGAGTAGAGGCAAATGTTGCTATTTGTTTCGAAATTAATTGTGTATCAGCACATTCTCAGCGTTCCAAAGTATCTGCCTCATTGCTGTACTTTGTCTACTAACATCAAATTGTACATTCAATTCATCGATTATTTTAAGAATGCAGCATGCATTCTGATAGAGGGTCTCTTGTTCAATAATGTAAGCCATTATTTTCCCGTTGCAATCGTTATTCCCTCCACTGGTAAAGGATGATTCGTAAATTTGCATATAACACTAAAGTGAGTAAAGTTCTGGATAGTGTCAAACGATTTTGAAGGTTCCAGAGGGACATGGATGAGCTGCAGAGCTGGGCTGAGAGGGGGTATATGGAAATTAATGCTGGCAAGTGTGAGGTTATTCCCTTTATTAGGAATACCAGGAATGCAGAGCACTAGGCTAATGGTAAGATTCTTGGTAGTGTAGATGAACAGAGAGATCTTGATGTCCATGTACATAGATCCCTGAATGTTGCCACCCAGGTTGATTGGATTGTTAAAAACGCATACGCTTTTTTAGTCGATGGATTGAGTTTTGGGGCCATGGGGTCATGCTGCAGATATATAATGTTCTGGTGTTGCTACATTTGGAGTATCGCATTCCGTTCTGGTCACCGCATTATAGGAAGCATGTGGAAACTTTAGGATGGATTCAGAGGAAAATTACGAATATGTTTCATCATATGGAGGGAAGGTCTTACGAGAAAAGGCTGAGGGACTTGAAGCTGTTTTCGTTAGAGAGAAGAAGGTTGAAATTTGCCTTAATTGAGACATATAAAAATCAGAGAGTTAGATAGGGTGGGCAGTGAGAAACTTTTTCCTTGCATCGTGATGGCTAGCATAAGGGGCATAATTTCAAATTAAGGGGAGATAGCAATAAGACAGGTGTCAGAGATAGTTTCCTTACTTAGATACTCGTAGTGGGGGCGTGGAACGGCCTCCTAGCAACAATTGTAGACTCGCTAACTTTAAGGGTATTTAAATGATCATTACATAGACATATGGATGAAAATGGAATACTGTAGGTTAGATGGGGTTCAGATTGGTTTCACAGTTCGGCGCAACATCAAGGGTTGAAAGGTCCGTACTGCATTTTAATGTTCGATGCTCTGCGTTAACATCGTTATTCTCACTTCTCCAAATCGAACAGGCAATGCCTCAGGAAGAACAATCACCAGACTTAAGTATATCCTGTTCCTCTGGCAGGACTGTTCCACCAGTGGTGGCAGCACTTTGTTACACAGTAGGGAAAGAAGTTGCCCTGAAAATCCTCAAAATTAAATCCAGAACATCAGAAATCTCATGGCCACTGAACAAATGTTGGCAAGGAAACAGAATGTTGCGAGATATCTGCTGCCCACCTCACCACCCCTCAGTGAAAACCAGCACCACTCTGGAACATAGATTTAGGTACAGGTCAGTCATGCGTATAATCTTTCATGAAAGGTCAGGAAGTGGCCATCGGTGGTCTCCATGATCGCTATTACTTATGCACAGCAGGCAGCCATTTGATATATCTCTTTCCTTTTATACAGGAACAAGGGAAGCCATTGATCCACTGAGATCATAAGAGGATCGTTAACATCAGGGCATGTTATACGGGAAGAGGAGGAGGCCCAATATTCTCATGGTCTAATTAAAATGAAAAGCAAAGAAGCAATTTAACGTCTTGAACATGTTTCACATTATAAAAACAGTTGGAAGGATTGTTGCTTACAGAGAGCATAAGACAAGAAAAGCTGGAGACCAGTTTTTCCCTCTCTCCAACTTCACACAGGAATAGCAGGAGGCCATCTAGTTTTGGAAACTTGCTTCACTGAGCAGCAGAACATCTTTCAACGACTTGATCAGAATACACAAGGAAAGGTGGGCTCATTATTCCCTTAGGAACTGTTAGCCTCACAAATATGATACAATGAAACAGGAAGTGTTGGATTATTAAAGAAATGGGAGCTGTTAAGAAGGCATACGGTGTGTTAGATGTCATTCATAGAGTGATTGAGTTCTGGAGCCGCAATATTATGCTGCAACTATTCAAAATGCGAGTGCGGTCATACTTGCAATATTGCGTACAGTTATGGACGGCATATTTCGGGAAGGATTTGGAAGCATTGGAAAAGGTGCAGAGGAGATTTACCAGCATGTTGCCTAGTCTCGAGAGCATGACTTATGGGGAAAGGCTGAGAGACTTGGGTCTGTTCTCATTGGAAAGTAGAAGTTTAGGAGTGGATTTGATAGGGACATACAAGAGGGTCAGAATATTAGGTAGGGGAGACAGTGAAAGTTTTTTAATAGGATGGTGACGTCAGCTTTTCCAAGGGGGCATAACAACAAATAGAGAGGTTATAGATTTAAGACAGATGTCAGAGGAAAGTTCTTTACTCAGAGACTGGTAACAGAGTGGAATGCGCTACCTGCTAATGTAGTCAACTCAGCCACATTAGGGAGATTTAAACAATCCTTGGAGAAACACATGGACGATGATGGGATAATGTAGGGGGACTAGCTGAGAATAGCTCACAGGTCAGTGCAACATCCAGGGCCGATGGGTCTGTTCTGCGCTGTATTGCTCTATGTTCTTTGTTCTATGCCTATGAGTCAGAACATTTCAAATTTGTGTGGGGAGAGTTGAGAAATTGCGAAGTATAACGGACCCTCGTAGGAGCTGTGCACTGAATGACTAGTAGTTGTGAAGAATTGGGCAATAAAATAAAGCAGGAGATAGCAAACAGATGTAAGAAATGCACCATTACATTACTGTTGGGGGAATTCAACATGGAGGTGGTTTGGGAAAATCAGTTTGATTGGACATCTTAAGAATGGAATTCATAGAATGCCTCCGGTTTGGGTTTTTGGACCATCTTGTGACAGAGATTGCTAAGGAAAAAGGAATTACGGGTTTCTTGATGTGCAAAGAGGCATAAATGATGACCAAGCTGAAGATGAAGGAACTTCTCGGTGATGGCGATCACAGTTTCATGGATTTCGCACTGCAGTTCGAGAAAAAAAAGTCATTAAATCAGATGCAACGATATTCCAAGTGATTTAAGTTAATTATAAAGCCCTGATGGGAGGGCTATTCAGCGTTGAGTGGAAAGATAGCCGAGTAGGATAAACGGTGGATCATTATTGACCGGGATTTGGTGGTGGGGGTGAGGTGGGGATCAATTCGCAGGGCACAGCAAAAATTCGTTCCAAAGCAGCGGAAACATGTCAAGGGGAGACGAGACAAACGTGACTGACAAGGGAAGTCAGGAGCAGCATAAACTGAAGAGAAAAATGTTTAACGAGTTGAAGATGAGTGAAAAGAACAAGGATTGGGAAGAATTTAAAAACCATCAGACGATAATAAGAAGAGCAGCAAAGTGGTAGAAAACGAAATATGAGCGTCAGCTATCTGGTCATAAAAAAATTGCAAATGTTTCTTCAGATATCTAAAATGTAAGAGAGAATCAACAGTAGACCTTGGGCTGGTGGAAAATGAAGTTGAAGAAGTTTTAATATGGAAAAAAGAAGGACAGGGGAATTGAATCGGCACTTTGCCTCAACATTCATATTGGAAGACATCGTCAACACTTCGGAAATTCAAGATAGTCAAAAGGTGACTGCAGTGGGTATTACCAAGGGCAACCTTTTGGAAAAGCTGAAGGTGAATAAATCACCTGAACTATATATCAAAAGTCATTTGCCGATAGTTGAGGCGATTTTGAAAGCAAAGATAGTGACATTTCAGGAATCACTGGAGTCAGGGAGAGATACAGAGGACTGAAAAGTGACCAACTTTCAGAAGAGGGCAGTCACAAGAAAGGAATATGCAGATTTTCGAGTCCATTAGACCGGAATGGTTCACATTGGGAAGAACATGGTAGAACAGACAAGATTCAGATGGAATTGTGAAGGGAAGGCCATGCGTGCCAAATCTGTTTGAATTCCTTTAAGGAGTAACGAGCTATTAGACGAAGAAGAGTCAGCGCATGTGATCTGTTTGGATGTCACGGAGGTCTTTGACAAGGTGCCATACATGAGGCTGCCAAATAATACAAGAGTCCCAAGGTGTTAGGGACATGACATTTGCATGGACAAAACATTAACTAACTGGCAGGAGGCAGAGAGTGGGGAGAAAAGGGGCATTTTTTTTTCTCTGGAAGACTAGTGGATTTTCAAAAGGGTCAATGTTGGGATTACGTCTACTTGTGCTCCATTAACGATCCGGTTAAAGGTAAAGGAAACGCTGTCGTTAGGTTTGCTGATCATTCAAAGACAGATAGAGGGGCAGATAGCGCTGAGGAAGCGGTGAGGCTGCAGAAGGACATGGGCATGCTAGGTGAGTAGTAGATGGAATCCATTGAGGGCAAATATGACGTTCCCAATTTTGTTGGAAGAACGGAGATTTAGTACAAATTTCCAAGGAGGGAAAGGCTTCCAGAATATGAAGCATAAATGGATTTGGGAGTCCCAGTTTAGGGTTATCTTCAGGTTAGCATGCGGATTCATTTACCAATTCGGAATGCAAATGCAATGCAATCTTTCATTTCAAGATGGTTAAACGAATCAATATGCATTAAAAGGCAAATCAAATTGTAAGTGATCAATGGTTTTCTTCGAATAGCAGTCTTGCCTCGCTAACGTGATCACGTTATTTGAAAAGGTGAATAAGATCATTGATTAGAAAAAGGCTGTTGGTATTGTCGATATGGGCTTCAGTAAAGAATTTGAACGAAATTCCACATAGTGAACTGGCTCAAAAAATGAAGGGAAATACTTTCTGGCTGTGCTGGCAAGATGGATACAGAACTGGCTTATGAGACAGAGGGGAGCAAAGAAAGGCCGCTTTCCAGAATTGAGGATTGTGACTAGCGATGTTACGCAGGGATGAATGCTGCGACCTCTGCTGTTCGTTCTCTACACAAATGATTTCAAGGAAAACGTAGCTATTCTAATTACTCAGGTTGTGTTCACTACAAAGATTCGTGGAGTTGCAGCTAATAAGGATGATTGTAAAACAATGCAGCAGGATATAGATCAGTCGGAGATTTGGGCAGATAATTGGTAGATGGGGTTTAATCCGGAAAAACTTGAGGTGATGCATTTTGGGATGTAAAGTACAGGTGGGAATTATGCAGTAAATGGCAGAACACTTAATAGCATTGATATGCAGAGTGGTCTGGGAGTGAAGGTCGATATATAACTGGTTGTGGCAGCACAGATAATGTAATAAAACAGCACATGGAATGCTTGCCTTCATTACATTACAATGGAGTAGAAGGACAGACAAGTCATGTAGCAGCATTATACAAACTTTCTTAGGCCGTATATGGAATATTGTATGCTGTTCTGGTCAACACACTGCCAAAATGACTTTGATGAGAGAGCATAGAAAATATTTGCAGTGATGTTGCCTGGTAGGGATGATTTTAGCTATGAAAGAAGTTAGATAGAATAAGTTGTTTAGACTTCAACGCTGGAAGTTAAGGGACGATCTGATAAACGTTTATAAGATTGCAAATGGCTTGAGTACAGTGGAGAATATGAGGAATTTCCCAGGGTGGACAGATTAAGTTTTAGTGTGCACACATTGAAGATGCGAAGCTGACAGAGCATTCTTAAAGGAGATGCGCAAGACACGTTTTTCACACAAAGGGTATTTAGTGTCCTGAACAAATCGCTAGAGGGAGTGATGAAAGCAGACTTAATAGCAGCATTCAAGAGAATATATGATCAGAAAGGGAATACACTGCTTTGATCGCCTTTCCTTTTGTTCCCTTATCTTTTGTATTCGAAATTTTGTTTCATTTTTGTTTATTTTTAAGATGGTGCAGGAGAGTTGTGACCCTATGGAACACATTTAACGGTATTTTATATTAAAATGCACGACAGAATAAATACATCAAATACATTTAAAATAAATCAAAACAACTTTTTTAAATGTTCTTTCAATTTGTTTGGAGACTGCGTTTTGAAATAAGCACCCTGGAATTCAGTACAATCTCACATGTGAATTTCCAACATATTCAATATGTGTTCCCTACTCAGTTTAGAGTAGAATGCTTGGCCACTCAGACATGTGCTTCCAAGGACTAAAACCATGGCTGAACATTGTACGCAGTCCTCTGATCTGACTGGCTTCCTGTACTATGAACTTCTTTAGCCCAAAGACCTGCATTAAGTTTTCTATTGAAAACATTCAAAGTTTTGGCCTCAACTGATTCCCGTGGCAATGAATTCCACACGCTCATGATATTCTGGATGAAAAGGTTTCTCTTCATCTCAGTTCTAAGTATTCTATTCCTATACCCAGAGACTTTGATCCCTTCCTGCCAGATTCTTTAGGCATCGGGAAATTGTTCTTACTTTAGATTCGCCAGACCTAATAAAAGATTACAGATTTTTATGAGATAGCCTCCCCTTTTTCTGAACCACAGTGAATAAGCTGCTAATCGATCCATTGTCTCTTTATTGGTCTATCCCATCAGCTCCAGAATTTTCCCAAAACTTCCACAACACCCTTTCTCGTATAAATGAGATGAAAACTCATCACTGTGTTTCGGAGATAGTCTCACCAAGGCACTGTACAATTATACCAAGTCTTACTCGCTCTTTTATCAGAATCCTCGCCCCTTTAAGGCCAACATACTGTTTGCATGCTTTGATAAATGCTGCTCCTGCCTACAGTTTTTAGCGAATGACAGAGAAGGACAACCAGGTCTGGTTGAAACAGCCTTTGTTTTTCCTCAAAGTAGAATTATCCAGTCAATAAACTGTCTTCCTGATTTTGCTCTCAAGTGGACAAAATGACATGTAAACATTGTACTTCATTTGCTAAGTTTTGGCCAATTGTCTGTGAGCCACTGTCAATACTGACACCGTCCACAAGGAGTCACTGGGTATACGGATAAAATTCTCATGGACGCACTGTTAATACTGAACCACTTCCTATGTACTATCATAAATACTGATACACCTCCTAAGCTGACAAAGTAAATAATGTTAACAAAAAAACACGCAACACCAGGTAATAGTCCAATAGGTTTGTTTGAAAGTAGTAGCTTTTGGAGTGCTGCTCGTTCATCATGTAGCTATGGAGCAGGATCATAAGACACAGTGCTATAAATTATGAGCCTTATGATCGTGCTTTACAGATACCTTATGAAGAATCAGTATTCCAAAAGCGAATACCTCCAAATAAACCTGTTGGACTATAACCTGTTGTTGTGTGACTTATAACTCTTTTCACCCCATTCCAAGAGTGGCACATCCACATCACTATAACTAATAACGTTATAGCCTTGTACCTCCTACAAGTACTGATACAATCCCATTGAACTCCTATAAATTCTGACCCTGTCCTTGAAGATCCCTGTAAATGCTGTTCACTCACTGAGGATGCTCCGTGAGTACAGATCGGCACTCTGTAAGTGGATCAAACTCCCTGGGAAACCACTTGAAGAAGGAATCAGTTTACAAACATATGGTCGCTGCAGAAAAGATGAGCTCGTGAAGAATCTGAGAATGAAATTACGGGACTTTTACATCTTGAAGGTACGAACCACGTGACCTCAATTCCTTTCACTTGCCTTTTATTTCTCCGTAACAGTGCACTTTCTTAGGCATCCTTGCAACCTTGAACAAGACCAACTCGAATTTGAATGCAACTTGAGTTGGAAACACGTATGTATATAAAGTCTGTGCTAAAAGCTGTTGCCATCTACATCCTGTCACACTTGGTCCAGCATATCTTGTATCCTCTCCGGGTTCTGACCTTTTAACTACGCTCAAAACAATCCAACGTTTCAGCAGATTGACTGGAAGTGAAGATTTGTGACCCCTCAGGAACCGCCTCTTAGTTCGAGATCGGTCAAAAGAATCAATGAAATGCGGCCTGTACAAAAGCAGGGGTCATTAGCCCGATAAATTAAGGCACCTTGATGCAATTCTGTCCAGCAACACAAAGGTTAAAGCTTCTGTGTTCCATGACGAAGTTGTGCAATTACATTCGTAAATTACACGTTACTTATATGTATTTATTAAGAGATAGTACAACCTTAATTACAAGAAAAGATCAATCACATACCATAACTTGACACGATTTACAGCAAGTTAATCGAAAGATATTTCCTGGGAAACGGTTCTTAATTACAAAAAGGTCCAATCAACTGTAATAACTGTGACATGAATGACAACAGGCTAATCCACTGGTATTCTCAGGGTAAGAAAACTTATTTACGTTAATCGTCATGCCAAGATTCATCTCAGGGTTATTGCGAATACTCAATTAATGTGTCAGTATTTTTATTTTATGAAAACTCCATTGTCCTCTTATCTTTGGATTTCAGTGTAATTTTGTAAAACAGCAATACAAGTTCACAGGGTTCAATCACTATTCTCAGACATATGTTGTATTGTTTTAAACTGAAAAGATATTTTGTGGTTAATAAAATCTACATATACTTGTTGCTTCAAAATTCAAATTTTAGATCCTCAGAAGAAGGTGTGGAGAGGCTCCTTAATGGGAGGTAAGATCCTCCACGCTGGGCCAATATGCTGGAACAGGCTGGAGGTAAGGTAATGAGATTATGTGCAGCTCACTAAGCTATGTGTTGCATAGGGTTGACTGAATAGATGAGAGAGATTTTAATTTGATTTCGTATGTTTTATTGTTGCATACAATATAATGCATTGAAAAGTATTGATTTGATTCCTATTCAGTGAAATAAATTATTGCATAATAAAATTAGGTCAATACAGCTCTGGACCGGCTCAGTGGTTAGTGCTGCAGCCTGATAGCATCAGGGGCTGAATCCGATTCGATTCCTGGGTGACTGTCAGAGCGGTGTTTGCACGTTCTCACCATGTCTACATTGATTTCTTCCGGGTGTTCTGGTTTCCTCCCACAGTCCAAAGATATGTTGAGAAATTGTTTTAGCAGGGTAAATATCATTTAATGGCGTCTGAGAAGGATGTTTATCGCAGGGTCAGTCTGGACCTAATGGGCCAAATTGCCTCTTGCCCTCTGTTAGTATTGTATGAATTCAGAATACAGTGCTACAAAGTCCCAATTAAAAATCCCACCCAAATCGTGAATGTATCCATTTCAACGATGTTTCATTGTATACAATATTGACTCTTGTGACTGAACATTAAATTTTACAATTTGAGTGAGGGAGTATCTCATTGCGAAGTGTTTGCCCGCCACGCTTGTGATTCAGTTCAGTTGATGCATTAATTTGGGAATGTTAACATTTATGCAATGGAAAATATGTGCGGTGTGACACGGAGAGGCTGTAGGTTAGTATTGGTGAGATTATGTTCACAGAATGAATGCAGACACAATGTACCAAAAGGTCCAACTCATGTTGAAAGAATTCTGAAAATCTCTGAATTTGCTTAAGATCTTGGTCTCAAACTAACATGTCCTGTTTTTTGGGGGGAGTGGTTTCTGAATGGCATGCTAGCTGTGAAGAATGAAAACGTTGCATCGTAACATTGCATAAGATGGACAGTTACAGTGTCAAAAGGGCCTGTGAAACCTGGCATGCTGATTTGAATCAATGATTGTGAGTTCTTGACCGGGAGTGACAGTTGTGCCAGTCTGTATACTAGGCAGTTAAACTGTCCTATTCTGCACCTTTCAACACAATCTCGATCGGCAGGATATTAGAACCTGTTCTGACAGATCTCTCTTCTCTTACGCTTGCACATGAGACGTGTTCTCGATTTGCACCTCTGACGTAGAAGAAACTATGCACTTACTGAATCTGGGATTTATTCCTTGCTTTCCATTCTGAAGCGATAGGAAATTTGCCACAATGTCGATCAGACCAAACCAAAGCTATTATTTAACTGTAATCTAACCCGAGCCACGTATAAGTGACAGAATTTTATGCATTCCGTCCTATCGATCCGAACGTTGTTATGTTCTCAGATTAGATTATGTACAGTGTGGAAACAAGACCTTCCACCCAACAATTCCACACCGACGTGCAACCGAACCAGACTCATTGCCCTACATGGCCAATTCACCTAACCTGCACATTTTTGGACTGTGGTAGGAGACCGGAACACCCGGAGAAATCCCGTGCAGACACAGGGAGAATGTGCAAACTCCACACAGTCAACCGCCTGAGGCAGAAATTAAACCCGTGTCTCTGGCGCTGTGAGGAAGCAGTGCTAACTGTGCCACCGTGCCGCCCTCTTCCTTTACATTTTCCCACCTTCACTTAGTGCAATTTTGTCCATCATAATGGTGTGCTGAATTGGAACAACATCCAACAATTGTTCATAACAATTATTGGTGTTTAAGCCTGAACTCTTGGTGTTAACATTCAACATGCAAAACGAGCTCCAAATACACTTGGAAAGAGGTACACCTGGTTGATTCCTTTGATGAACTGTTTGACATATTAGATAGGTATTCGGTGCAGCCAAATGAGGGGTGACGCTAACGAAACACAAAATATTCCGAAGGTTCTTGAGAGTGCAGATATTTGCATCATGATACTATTTGCCTGGAAATTTCATGCCAAGTTACAAAATAATTAAAGAATAGTTGTAGGGAGAGGGTCATTCATTTCAGGCAGTGATGCAAAACAATTTATTCTTTCACAGGATAACAATACTCCAATTTTTTTTATTGCAGCCACTCGTGGAACGTATATCACTCAAGTCATTTTTAGAATTTGTGAAGCATTAAAACATTGATGGATGTGAGCAGTTGGCACTAACGGTGATTTCACACCTGGGACAGTTGCACCAGTCTGTACACTAGGCAGTTAAACTGTCCTATTCTACACCTTAGAGAATGTTGAAGCAGTTTGATGGGCTGAACGGCTGACTTCTGTTTAAATTTCCCACATTCTCAAACTCCCGCACTTCTGTCCCACATTGACAATTCACGATCCCACAGTTTATGATTCTTAATTATCAGGAACATTGTTTGCATCTTCACTTTTCGAGCATTAAACTTTCCATACATTAAAATTTATTTTCTGGTATTTACTTTCAATATCTTTGTATGGATTATTCTGCTGACACTCATTTGAATGCTGCATTCGAGTCATTTTTTTTTCACTCTCAGCAGGAGCAGAGAATCGTGGTTCTCCAAATTGTCTCTTGTGATGTACTCTAAAGTCTCCTATTTGGATTATATTTTAAGTTTTGCAAATATGGGAAGCTCTTCAAGTTCACATTCAACAGAAAGTAGTAGTGATTTCCATTTGGATTTGTGTTGCATTGAGTGTGGAATTTAAAGTCAAAGTTGAGGACTACCAGTGAAATTTTCAAATCATGAAAGATGATTGCCACTTGAGGTGCACCTAACTTTTGGAGCAGCATCACAAACGTAGAAATTATGATGCTGCATTCGGAGATATTGTTATAAGCAATGACTGAGTGACTAAGTCTGCGTTTGTCTGTTGGTTGATTTATGCATGTACAGATCCAACTGTTCACACACCACTCTTGTGATATTAGCAAAGATATAGGTAGTGGATTGGCAGTAAATTTTCCAGCTGCCTTCACGAGCAAATGTTTATCTAGTTATGTCTTAACAGGAGTGCAATTCTGGGAATGAAGCAAAGATTATTTGCAGTATCTAAACGAGAGAGTCAGAACTGCTGCCATGCACCTCGGAATCACCATGGGAGGTCTGTGACGTGTACACATTAAGACAGGTTGCAAGGGACCACAACCACCATCAAGAATGAAAGTAGAGATTGTCAAAAAATCTGTAAATTTATGATCCCAACAGATATTATGATTGGACATGACAATCTTTTGACTGAAATCGGACTTGCCAGCTCTTCTTTGTTTCGTGACAGTGCAAACTTCAGAACTTTAACAACAGGTCAAGCATTTAAAGAAGCAGAAATAACTTTGCTTGCAATAAACTGTCAAGGGACAAGTTCAACTTGATTTGCTGGAATTGAAACCAGCTAGTCATGTCTGAGATAAGGAGAAGTCGAAGGTACACGAACAAAACTGCTAACACAGCTGCTTGATAAATGGTTGTCTTGTGCCACAAAGACAAATGATTTCATATAGAACATGGAACATAGAACATAGGAAAATACAGCGCAGTACAGGCCCTTCGGCCCTCGTGTTGCGCCGACCCAAGCCCACCTAACCTACACTAGCCCACTATCCTCCATATGCCTATCCAATGCCCGTTTAAATGACCATAAAGAGGGAGTGTCCACCACTGCTATTGGCAGAGCATTCCATGCACTCACGACTCGCTGAGTAAAGAATCTACCCCTAACATCTGTCCTATACCTACCTCCCCTTAATTTAAAGGTATGCCCCCTCGCAATAGCTGACTCCATACGTGGCCAAAGGTTCTCATTGTCAAAACTATCTAAATCCCTAATCATCTTGTACACCTCTATCAAGTCACCTCTAAACCTTCTTTTTTCCAATGAAAACAGCCCCAAGTGCCTCAGCTTTTCCTCATACGATCTTCCTACCGTACCAGGCAACATCCTAGTAAACCTCCTCTGCACCCGTTCCAGTGCCTCCACATCATTCCTATAGTATGGCGACCACAACTGCACACAATACTCCAGATGCGGCCGCACTAGAGTCTGATACAACTGCAACATGACCTCAGGACTCCAGAACTCAATTCCTCTACCAATAAAAGCCAGTACGCCATATGCCTTCTTCACAGCACTATTTACCTGGGTGGCAACTTTCAGAGATCTGTATACATGGACACCAAGATCCCTCTGCTCATCCACACTACCAAGTATCTGACCATGAGACCAGCAAACCATATTCTTGTTACTCTTACCAAAGAGAAGCATTTCACACTTACCTACATTGAACTCCATGGGCCACCTTACTGACCAGCTCTGCAGCTTATCTATATCCCGCAGTAACCTGCCACATCCTTCCTCACTGTCAACAACTCCACCGACTTTCTTATCATCCGCAAACTTGCTCACCCAACCTTCCAGCCACTCTTCCAGGTCATTTGTCAAATGACAAACAGCAATGGTCCCAAAACGGATCCTTGTGGAACACCATTAGTAACTGCACTCGAAGATGAACCTTTACCATCAACTATTACCCTCTGTCTTCTTCCAGCCAGCCAATTCCTAATCCAAAACTCTAACGCACCCTCAATGCCATACTTCCGTATTTTTGCAGTAGCCTACCATGTGGAAGCTTATCAACCGCCTTACTAAAATCAATATACACCACATCTGCCGATTTAACTCGTCCACCTCCTTAGTCATCTTCTCAAAGAATTCAATAAAGTTTGTGCGGCACGACCTGCCCTTCACAAAACCATGTTGACTATCCTTGATCGCATTATTCCTATCCAGATGTTCATAAATCCTATCCCTCACAATTCTCTCGAAGACTTTGCCCACAACAGAAGTGAGACTCATCGGCCTATAGCTACAAGGGTTATCCCAACTCACCTTCTTGAACAAGGGAACCACGTTTGCAATCCTCTAGTCTTCTGGCACTAATCCTGTAGACAATGAGGACATAAAAATCAAGGCCAATGTCTGTGCAATCTCCTCCCTTGCTTCTCAGAGAATCCAAGGATAAATGCCATCAGGCCTAGGGGACTTAGCTTTTTTCACCCTTTCCAGAATTTCCAACACCTCTTCCATACATGCCTTAAAGCTATCCATTCTAATTAATTGTGACTCAATATTCACATCGGCAACAATGTCCTGTTCCTGAGTGAATACTGACGAAAAGTATTCATTCAGTGTCTCTCCAATCTCTTCAGCTTCCACGCACAACTTCCCAATATTATCCTTGACTCGACCTCTTCCTACCCTAGTCATTCTTTTATTCCTGACATGCCTATAGGAAGTCTTTGGGTTTTCCCTAATCCTACCAACCAAGGACTTTTCATGTCCACTCCTTGCTGGTCTTAGCTCTCTCTTTAGATCCTTCCTGGCTACCTTATAACTCTCAATCGCCCCAAATGAACCTTTACGCCTCATCTTTATGTAGGCCGTTCTCTTCCCTTCAACAAGGGATTCCAATACCTTATTAAACCACGACTCCCTCACACGACCCTTTCCTCCCTGCCTGACGGGTACAACGACACTCAATAGCTGCTCCTTGAATAAGCTCCACATATCGATTGTGCCCTTCCCTTGAAGCCTACTTTTCCAAGCCACGCATCCTAAGTCATGCCTCACCGCATCATAATTTCCCTGCCCCCAGCTATAACTCTTGCCCTGCAGTGCGCACTTATCCCTCTCCATCACTAGAGTAAAAGTCACTGAATTGTGATCGCTGTCCCCAAAGTGCTCACCTACCTCCAATTCTAACACCTGGCATGGTTCGTTACCCAAACCAAATTCAGTATGGCCTCACCTCTTGTTGGGATGTCTATATATTGTGTCAGGAAACCCTCCTGCACACATTGGACAAACACTGACCCATCTAACGTACTCGAGCTATAGCTTTCCCAGTCAATATCTGGAAAGTTAAAGTCCCCCATAACAACCACCCTATTACTTTAACTCTTCTCCTGAATCATCCTCGGAATCCTTTCTTCTACGTCTCTGGGACTATTAGGAGGCCTGTAGAAAACTCCTAACAGGGTGACCTCACCTTTCCTATTTCTAACCTCAGCCGAAACTACCTCAGATGGCGAGTCTTCATCCAGCGTCCTTTCCACCGTTGTAATAATATCCTTGCAAACAATGCCACACCTCCCCCTCTTTTACCCCCATCTCTGACCCTACTAAAACATTCACTTCAGGAGAATTTAAGACGTCACTCAAAGGAAAACTGTGTCTTCAAACAGACAGCAGATTCCAAATGTAACAAGGCAAAAAAGAAAGAAAATTCTAATAGTAAGGCAAGCTGGTGGCTGGCAATATATCAGAACGTCATAAATTTGAAGCATGGAAAATTGTGTACGAATTAAACTCCCTGATTTCTGAGGATGAAAACTGCAGAAAACAACATTGAATAACCTTGGAGCCCTGGACACATACAGAGATAAAAGTGTTGATTGTAATCCTGTCTAGATTCCTAAATGAATTGGTAAAAGCTAAGTTGTGTTTTGACGCTTAACGTACATGAGGAGCATCATTTTAATTCCAAAATACAGTGAAGTTCAAATTATTGTTTCAGTGTTTGATTTATCAGTGAGATGTGGTAATTATGTCGAATTAATGATAGCATGTAGTCATTTAAACACACATGTTTGTTTTGGTTCTAAAGCATTGTGCCTGTTCGATATACACACATTTGTTCATCTGTGTTTGAGCGTAACAGCACAACAAAACTGTGGCATGCAACATAAATGAGGGTAAAATTTACGAAACCAAGTTATTTATATATGACACAAATTTGTTGGGTTTCAAATACATGATTAAAAGAACGTCGAATTATATAAAAATTACACCTTTTCAGAATACACACGGAGAAATCGTCCTTCCTTATCACCTGCTTAAATTTTGCCTTGATTTACGATTAATGGCTAATCTTGAGAGGTGCATGCAAAGTGGTATTGTGCTAAAATTTTCTATTTTCATGGAACGCCAATGCACGGATTCAAACAAACATTTCAGGTTTGATAAACGTTTGAAAACACATTTGGTGAGGTCATGTCACAGCTATAAAATGCAAAACTAACGCCCTTTGCTCACGTGCAAATGATTTTCAATTGCACCATTATCCAATAGTCCTGCAGAATCTTTAACTTCAGGCTAAGCTGCTTTTTTTCATTTGAAGCTGCAGTTGTTTCCTCGATTCCAAACCAAAACATTTTTTAGAGTCTGCCATCTTCATGCCTAAGACATCCATGTTCACTTTGTTTATTCACTAGTGTACAAAATCCCATGCAAGGACTGAACAAAATACTACATAGGACAAACAGGAAGACAGCTAACAACCCGCATCCATGAACACCAACTAGCCACGAAACGACACGACCAGCTATCTTAATAGCCACACACGCAGATGACAAACAACATGAATTCGACTGGGACAACACGACTATTATAGGGCAAGCCAAACAGAGAACAGCCAGGGAATTCCTAGAGACATGGCACTCATCCACAGATTCTATGAACAAAAAAATCGACCTGGACCCAATATACCGGCCACTGCCGTGGACAGCAACTGACAACCGGAAGCGGCAGAGACAAGCCACGATAAGTGCCGGAGGAAACATCACAGAAGCGCTTCACAGGAGGCTCCCAAGCACTGAGGATGTCACCTAGAAAGGGGACGAAACGTTTGCAACAAAAACTCCCAGCTCGGCGAACAAAACCACAATGACGTTAGTCAATATTTTGTTTTCATAGAAACACAGAACATCTATGCCACTAATTCAAATGGAAGAACAAAATTCATATATTACTACTTGGCCTTCAAAACAGCAGAACCATAAATAACAGTTAACAACCTGTAAATTGTACAGCTTATGTCACAGCACATCTGTAATAAATTAAAATGGCTATCCACATAATGGTTGATCGTGGGCCCTATCGAATGCCATCAGGAAAGCCACTTCTCCATCTTCGATAAGAAAGTGATGTTTTTCCGAGAAACATTCCATTCAAAGACAACATCAAGATTATTTGGCTGGATCACGACATGGAAGATCGCAAGGTGTGGGGCAACAGTACATAATAGAATTTATCGTGAAAATTGGAACATATGTGAAGACTGCTGTCTGTTTAAATTCGGTTATGCTATGAGAATTGAGAACATGTTAGAAGCGGGCTTGGATGTGGCATGATCATAGAGTTGACATGTTCCTGATGAAGGGCTTTTGCCCAAAACGTCGATTTTGCTGCTCCTTGGATGCTGCCTGAACTGCTGTGCTCTTCCAGCACCACTAGTCCAAATTCTGTAATCTGTGCTATGGTTCATGTTAGGTCATAATTGTTTTCAATTTTTGATTAGTTTACTGTAGAGATTCATAGTATATTTGAACCCATTGTTCAACTCGACTCTGAATTTAGCCTGGGTGCCTGCATAAATAAACGGATTAATGCACGAACTCAATAATTGAAGCATAATTCCTGTTTCTTGGAGAATAAAAATGGAATTGGCAAAATCAGAAGCAGAAGGATACGTCAGCTTTGCAATTCGTACATAGAAAATAGTTAGGAAGTATAGCAAATATAAGAGGATGAAACTACCCGAGACAGTGAAAAGTAAAACAATGGACTTTCTCCTCTTTTCCACCTCTGGGTCACTCCGATTTTCTCTCGTGCTGTGGGACCGGAGTTTCCTACGGCTTCTATTAGCTGCAAGAATGTGTCTGATGGTCAGCGCATTGAGCAGTAATATCAAAATAAAAGGGAGATAAGGTGTTAAAATAATTCGAATCCAGTCATATGCAGCCCATGCAAGGGATGTATAAACAATGACCTTTATTCCGCAGAGCCAGGGCGTATTGTCAATTATATAGATAGGTTCATACGCAAAATATAAGACAGTGTTTTTGAGACAGCTCATAATAGACAGAATTCCTATGATCCACGCAACCGTCTTCTTAGTACAATATTTCAATTTCAGTTTCTTGCAAGAAATTGCCACAAATCGATCAACAGTGAAAAAAACGGTTAACCAGGCAGAACTGTCAAGGGCTGCGTAATTTAAAACAGAACGAAGACTACATATTGGTGTGATGAACAAGAAACTAAACGGAAAATAAATTCCAGCAACACGGTTTAGTATTACAGCCGTCAGCATCACCAGCAGATCCGTTACAGCCATGGACACCAAGTAATACGTGACGCATTGAGACAGACCACATCTTCCTCGAGATAGGACAACAATCACTAAACAGTTAGCTTCCAGAGGGAGAAAAAGATAAATTATGTAAGAACACACATTCACTAAGACAGGGCAATGGCTTAGAGCACTGAAATTGATAAGTAATCAAGAGACTGACATAGCATCATTGATTCTGAAATGTCAATTTTGCCATTCACTTTTTTTCATGGAATTAGGAGTCTGGTGATTACCGTGCAATGATGTCATAAAATCCTACCTGATTCCTTAACGCTCTTTACTGAAGGAATGCTAGAATTGTAAATTAATCAGACATATATGTGAGCCAAGATGCACGACAATGTATCAATTATGAAAACTAAATCTGCAGAAGTAAGAAATCATCGCCCTGAAAATAAAACCGAGCTAGATTGTGTCAAAAAGACGAAAAACAAAGGAAGCAGCTCGATATTATACACTAGGGCAATGATGAAAATCATTGATCCCATTGAAGGGAGAGAAGAGTACTTATCATGTGCAGAAGCATCACTGTAAATATTTAAGTCTTTAGGTAGGTAACGAATGGCTCATTTAAGATCTGAGTACTATTTTTTACCTGGAATCCCAACGACAGCTAGTACTGGATAGTAAATAGCAAACAGCAGGCCTGTCAATATTTCATGCATTTTTAAGGATGTGTGCATATCATTGCAACGTAGCCTGACTTATACCTGATACTTGGCTCAAGGGGACTAATTAGTTTGTTAATTCCTTTATCATTAGTACAGTCAAATTAACACATTATTTGCTGCAGATGCGATTTTCTGATTTGGTGAAAAGAAATCGTTTTGCTTTTTATTGAAGATTGCTCAGACGGAATTTCACATAAAATTCAGAATGAATCTAGTAGCATCCACAGAGCGTGAATGTCAGTTAAAAATACAGGTATTTTTCAATTAGAAGTTCATATTTCTGGAGAATACACAGCTCAAGTCAGATGTTCAGCATAATTCCGGCTGCGATCTAGCTTATCAGGCACAGCACGTTTTCGAATTTCCTTGTGACTGTACTTGAGAAAATCTGTGCATCAGAAGTGTTCCGTTTTCTAGGATCAGTCAAGTCCTGCCAGATTTGATATGCATTGCCTCAATAGTATCTTTTCACTTGTTCACTGTACTTGCACAGGACATTTTCTTTCTGTCATTCTAGACAAGATCACTGACACGTGACATTTTCCATGCAACAATCCCATTCAGTATGGAAAGGTGCAGACTCTGATCAGATGTATTCAGTAGCGAAATGTAAAGATCAAGGTTTATAATTTGAATGAAAAGCATCGTGTCTTTAGGCCACATTTTCTGTGCAAGTGCTGATCTCACTCAGATTATTATTCTACTCTTACTTTATATGAAAGGACTGAGTTCTGCAGTTCAGAAAACAGACTCCAATCAGGGCTCCATCAACAATGTGGAGCAGCAAGTCAATTATGATAGTTATATTATAGGAAAGAGGCAGAGAGGAAAAGGAAATTATCACAGCGGCCATGTGTAATTAATAGTGCAGAATGACAATGTTGTCGTTATTAAATGACTAAACAGAGTCTTGTAACCGTAATGTAAGACAAAGGTTTCTTGTGGTTAACTGGCAAACGCTCAACTAGAGAGATGAATGGTCTCTGAGCAGAGTATTACAAATGCACACTTATTATCCTAATCAAGTAAACATTGTCACTCAGCATTTAATTAAAACAAGAGAAACATTTTATTTTTCGCTCTTACCACTAGGCATATGATGGCTTACTTGACTGGCAGAACTAATTGCCCATTACCTATATCAGGATTTTCCCTAACTGATTCCACTCATGTTGTTGATCCCTTTGACTCGAACACGCAATAATCGAATTATATTTTGATAGTATGTGTTTTTTTTCTGTTTATGTCCCCTGAGTTATGTATTCATCATTATGTTTCAAGATTCTTTCTATAACTTATGGGGGCGCCAGGCGGGACGTGACACAATTTTACTCAGTACTCCCATTTTCAAATTAGAGCCTTGGTTTATGCGTTAATTACCACAAGCTGAAGTTGCTAATAATTGTGCCGTGGGCTAGTTACACTCCTGGACACCCTGAGACCATATTGGTCTGACATCAAGTACCTCTTCCATTCCCAAACTGATGTCCCAACGTACGTTTGGACTACATTATTGTGATTAGCTACGTCTTGAGGGGTATGAGTGCTAGAACAACATATTTCGTCAGTTATCTATAATTACTACAATATCTGCATCCATGTATAATCTATATATATATACACACGCACATACATACAATTAAACAAAACTTAAATACGTCATGACAAAATTCATTCTGACGTGAAGGTTACATATAACCAAGTATAATTAGCCAAATTCAAGATCACAGAGTGCTCATGATTCTTCGCTAAATGCAAAAAAAAGGAGTGTCTTGCTGAAACTAAAGTATCTAAATCTGGAAATAAACGAGAGACACTTGGCCTTGAAGCTATAATCTAAAATATTACTTCATTTCTTGCATACTGTACAGAATTGCCTGAATTATTTCTTTGTCAAATGAAGCTTAAGTAATACCACAGGACGCTGGAATATTAAGATATGCATTGCCGACATAATCAGACTACCGTGATATCAGATTAATCGAGAAACATAGAGATAACTGATCAGAACTAAACTAAATCAATTATGAAATCTACGTTTACTTATTAAACTCTCACGCAAAAATGATCTTATCTAGCTTTACTTCGCATTATTGTTTCCCAAAAAGTGTTTCATCTTTTCGCATGCTATGTAATAGTTTAAAATAGAAAATTAGCTCGACCATGTGATAACTGACCTGGCTATATTTAAGCTACATATTGTGGCTTGTCAGAAACTAGTTATCTACCTGAATATAAAGGCAACTTACTTTTTTTACGTTTTCATCTCTTAATTCATGGCATAATGAAATCGCCGAAGGATGACTCAAATACCAACTTATCTCGGATTCAGTGTGCAACACCGATCAGGGGAGCAAATGCAAACAATCATTCTGAAATTGGATGTTTTTCATTAAATACTGCTTCCAGACATATTGTTTCGATTCACTAAATAAAATAAACCCATATATATCATTCCACCCGTGTCAGTATAACAGTTATACAATTCGCTAATTATGTATTCATTAATAAAGTACAGAATTCAAACTTTTGGAAAGTCATATATGTTCTTGACAGATGTGAAAAGAAACCATTTCGTGGAATGTGTAGGAGTTTTTTTTTTCAAGACTTTACTCTGTAGTCATTTTTTTTATTATAGAGCAATACAGCATGGAAACACACACTTCCGTCCGACCAGTCTGTGCCAAACATGATCATCTAGACACATCTGCTTGCTCCTGGTCCTTATCCTTCCAGACCTCGTCTTTTCATCTACCTCTCCAAAAGTCTCATAATCATTGTGGCTGTACCAGTATCCTCTGCCTTCTAAGGAAGTCAATTCCACACGTGAGCAACTATCTGTGTAAAAATAATTGCCAGACGTATCTTAAAATCTCTCACCCTGCACTTTATGAATGTGCCTCCAAGCCTTGTAAACGCCACCATTAACCCTATCTGAACCTATACTGATTTTAGTAAACCTTATGAGGTAGACTTCCAAGCTCTTGCACTCCAGTGAGGAAGTCAAAGCCGATCTAACTTTTCTTCATAAATCAAACTCAAACTCCCTATGTTGCATTTTTGTTATATTATAGTTTACGTTTTTGCCATGCATCATCGAATTGTATCAGCCATACTGGCTGAATATTACTGTCTCAGATTCATGCTCCTTAATTTGGCTTCGTAGTCTTCAGTTCGCTTTCAATAGATCATTTCATCCATATCATTAAAGTAGCGTAACGCATGGAGATAAAATGCTCCAGGCAATGTTCTGGATATATGTGTTCAAATGCGACCATTGCACATGGTGGAATTTGAAGTCAATGATAAAGACGAAAATCTGGAATTAAGAATGCAACAGTGACCATGGATACATTATCGATTTCAGGAAAAGCACATCTCGTTCAGTAAAGCCTTTCAGCCAACCATCCTTATTTTGTCTGGCTTTAAATTTGTTTACAAAATCTGTAATTCCTTTTGCGAATTTATTCTATGTTCCTGCAAAAATGAATTGGTTGACACAGGAAGTCAACCGCTATTGAGCACAAGTCCACTTTCTTCCTGAATTTAGTTATATTTATTAAAGGTTGAACAAGAAAGTAACTCATAAAGTAATCGAGATATACAGCACGGAAACAGACACTTCGGTCCAACACGTCCATGACAACCAGATATCGCAACCAAACTAGTCCCATCTGCCAGAATCTTGTCCATTTCCTTCCAAACCCCTCTTATTCATATACCCATCCAGATGGCTTTTAAATGTTGCAATTGTTCTAGCCTCTGTCACTTCCTCTACAGCTTATTCCATACACATAACTACCCTTTGCATGAAAATAGTTGCCCCTTAGGTCTCTTTTACATCTTTTCACTCTCAACCTAAACGTATGCCCTCTATTTCTGGACTCCTCCACCCCAGTGAAAGACTTGCTCTATTTATCCGATCCATGCCCCTCATGATTTTATAAATCTCTATAAGGTCACCCCTCAGCCTCCAATTCTCCAGGGAAAACAGCCCGAGCTTATTGAACCTCTCCCAATAGCTCAAATCCTCCACACATGGCAAATCGCTTGCAAATCTTTTGTGAGCCCTTTCAAGCTTTGCAGCACCTTTCCGCAATATTTGCACACAATATTCCAAGAGTGGCCTAACTAGTATCCTGTACAGCCGCAACATGACATCCCAACTCCTATGCTCAATACTTTGACCAATAAAGGAAAGCATGCCAAACGCCTTCTCCACTATCCTATCTACCTGCGACTCCACTTTCAGGATCTGTGTACCTGCACTCCAAGGTCTCTTCGTTCAGCAACACTCTCTTCGAACTTAACGTTAAATGTATAAGTCCTCCGATGATTTGCTTTCCCAACGTGCAATAACTCATATTTATCTAAATTAAACTGCATCAGCCACTTCTCAGCCTATCTGATCAAGATCCCGTTGTCATCTGCGATAACCTCCATGATACTGGATATTGTAAAAAAAAGAAAAGTGTTAAAATATAATAAATAAAACGGAATAAATCCGACAGAAATGGATCATTTGTCTGGTCAGCAACTCTTGGTCATTCCGATGCTCTCCATTGCTCTGGTAAATATTTTTTGCAGGCTCTGGTGGCTGCTCGGATGTGTCTCATAGCCACACTTAACACTAAAATGAGAATGATAGGTAGACAATGGATCAAAATATAAATCCTAAATATCTCCTGTCATACACAGCACATAGATGTGGGGTATAACGCACAAGCTTAATGTTGAAGAGGCACTGCGTTTGTTTCTTTGGTCCATCATAAACAGTTGCGGGCCCTAAACCAACACTTGCAGCATCACACTCACTACTGATCTGCAACCAGAGAAATATCTATTTACCCCAGATTTCTGATATCGATTCGATAACCAGTCCTCTGTTACATTCCCTACAACTCCATGCATTCTTATCATATGGATGATGCTTTCACACGGCATGTTATGAAGTGCCTTCTGAATATCCTTGTATGCTGCAAGGTTTAGCTGCAGTTCTACAAGTTCCTGCTGAGACCATACTTGGAATATTGCGTCCAGTTCTGTTCGCCCAACTATGGGAAAGATAAAGAGGCTTTGGGGAGGGTGCAAAGAAGGTTTACCAGAATACTGTCTGGACTGGAGGGCTTGCCTTATGAAGAAAGGTTGAATAAGCTCGGATTTTTCTCTCTGGAGGGAAGGAGAAAGAGAGCCGAGCAGATCGAGGTGTACAAAATAATGACAGGAATAGATAGACTCAATAGCCACAGACCTTTCCCCAGGGTAGGTTTGACTGGTATAAGAAGTCATAGTTTGAAGGTATCCGTAGGAAGGTATAAAGAAGACGTCAGAGGTAGGTTCTTTACGCAGATAGTTGCGAATACATGGGATACATTGCCAGCTGTGGTGGTGGAAGCAGTCATTTGGGACATTTAAGCGACTGCTGGACATGGAGATGGATCGCAGTGAGTTGAGGGGTGCCTAGGTTTAAAAGCGCAGAGGCAGTAAAGTCATATCATAATCTGAACAGTGTGGGGAATCCCAAACAATATGATTTTGATATTTCGGTCATGACTTTGGAGTCATCGAAGGGCCGTATCAGTAAATTTTGCAGCGGGGTGTGAGTGAGTATCAGGAGCTGTTTCAAACAGTTGTGTCTCATGATTGAAGATGTCTGATGAATCAATTCTGGCCATCAATGTAGGCGGAAGCAGGACTGTTAAGTGCAGTTGATCAGAGGTAGTTCCAGTTCAAGAAATATTTGTATGTTCTGAAAGAAAATAAGCTTTTAAATAAATCTTCTTCGATTTTCTAAATTCGTAATTGTTTTATATTAAGCAGGTAGGCTCAGTGGATGTTTTACCCCTTCTCTAATTCAGTTCCGAATTTACTCAGGGTACAGCATTAGTAAATGGATTGATGCAGGAACCCAATAATTGAAGCACATACTCGCGTACATGTCGAATCGATTCCAGAGACAGAGTAGTAAACAGCATTTGAAATTGTGGCATGGTGTATCGTGATTTAAAAAAAACTACTAAATTCAACAGAAGAAAACTGCCTGAGATTGCGAAGAGGTAAACAATAGATTTCTTCCCCTCCTCCATTTCCAGGTCACTTTGATTCTCTCTATTCCTCTGGATATGGAGCAGGATTTATTAACTGCTACAATGTGTCTGACAGTGAGAACATTGAGCAGTTAAATAAGAATAAATGGGCGCAGGGGTTTTTAAATGCCACGAAAGCAGTCGTAGGCAGCCCATGCAGCTGACAACGAATATACATTTTAAGATGAAAACAGTGAGTTCTTCAATTGCTGGAGATCAGTGTTGAGTGTGTGGTTTTGATTCAGATTCCTTATGAAGGGCTCTGGTCCGAAACGTCGATTTTCTTGCACCTCGGTTGCTGCCTGACCTGCTGTGCTTTTCCAGCAACACACTGTCATGCGTTTTACGATGCAGAGCCAGGGTATTTTGTTCTCTATGTAGATAGGTTCGAAAGCAAATTAAATACAGATATTTTCAGGATGCACATCGTAGACACGATACCTAGAACTCTTATAGCCACATTGTCTGTATAGGACTTTATTTTGTGTTTCTGGCCATACATGGCAACAAATGAAGCAAACGTGAAACTGACATTAAACAGGCAGAAATGTTGAAAACTGCAAAATTCATTGCAGTATGCACACTGCATACGGGTGTGACAGATAGGAAACTATAAGTTGAAAGTCCAATTTTTTAATCCAGTGTAGTATCACAGCCGTGACTATGCCTAGAAGATCTGCTATTGCCATAGGCAACAAATAATAAATGATGCATCCAGGGAGACTGCACCTTCGGGAGAAGATCACGATTACTGCCAGGTTAGTTGCAGGAAAAAAGACAAGACAATCGAAACTGATTCGACACGAACAAAATCATTCATTGTATTGCACTCTGTGCAATTGGAAGAGTTCAGGCACGAACAAACATGGAAAGTGGCCTGTAATGCCGGGTCCCTTATTTAGTAAGTTTGACACAGTCACCTTGGTTAAAATAAGCGATATCAATGACTCAAAGATGAAGGAAATGTCATGGGATCTGACAAAATTCAATAAGAAATGGAAACATACGTCTAACGAATCACAGCAACATCAAGAAAATGATAAACCAGCAAAGAAACATAGATATACTGAAGTCAGCAAATAATAGAAGAAGCAGCAATATATCTAGAAAAGACATAAACTTAAGTGTTACCTTAACCAGAATTTAATAACGGCTTTCTTTCAAGGAAATATCTGAAAAAAAAATCACCTTTGCAAACATTGAAAGATCATTTATTCAAACACGATGGGACACAAAAAGACGTGAGCAGGAAATCTGTGTTTCTTCAATTTTGTTGCAAACATTTTGACCCATCATTACAACATGCTATATCAGTGTCTATGGTGTGAAGCAGACAAAATTAGAGAGTGAGAGCAGAAAAAAGTAACTGTTCTATGTTGCAGCCAACTACAAATCATCCATTAACGGGAAACACTTCACAGTAGTGCGAAAATCGTGGAGCTGAATATACTTTAATTCATAAGCACATTCACCGAATTTCGTCTGAAATTATTCAATATTTAAATTCTCTGAACAGAGCAACCATCGTGAGTATTCCACCCCATTCTAAATTAACATTAATATCATACATCCCAACTGTTACAATGTCATAGTTAAACCACCGAAAGAATCGACATGTAGAAAAGAGAATTTCAATTACACTGAAATGATAGTGTGGATATTCAATTGCATGAGCATCGCCAATGATACAACAGAATTTCTTCCAACCATGGCGATTCACAAACAATCGGTCTGCCACTAATACAGTGACTTGATTTCCATTTGTAATGAAATTACAGTAAGTTTGGAAGGTTATGTGTTTAAAGATGTGGGATGATTTTGCGGTAAACAGGTAGTGAAACTTTACAGCAAACACATGTTATAGTTCAATGGAGATGGGACTTTTATTCCAATAATGGAATAACAACAGAATTAAATGCGGTGAAGGAAAGCACTGAAATCGTGAAACTCGGTCAATAAACAGGAAAAATCATAACTTGAACACGAAGCGTTTAGGAACACGCAACTGAAGGTAAAGTAATTGCAGCTGAGACCAGATTAATGCAGGCTCATTAAAGCATATTCATGCTATGTAGAATAGTAACTATAAAAATGTGAAGGACTAATTATGAATTACGTAGTTTTATAGAGTGAATTATGTAGATTGTGAAATTCAACAAATATTTTACCTGGAAGTCCAATTGCTGCAACGAAGGGATAGCAAATGGTAAACTGCAGACCTTTACTAATGCGTGCATGTCTATCAGAAGCTGCGAATGCAATCACTAAACCCTACAAAATGAATAGTATTGTGCACATGTCAGGTTCCAAGGAATTATATGAAATTATACATTCATGAAAGTAATTTCAATAAGCAAATGAGTGTAAGCACTGGAACTTGGCGTTGATACAATATTGCAGCAGATGGTTTTTCATAGAACGGGACAAAGACCGAAGTTGGAATATATAGCACTAATACAAAAGAGGAATTAAAAAGAGAAATTCTGAGAAAATTGCGTCTGTCCAAAGTAGTTGTATCCTTCGCTGACCAGATCAGACTTCTCTTACCATGTGTCATATAGCACGTGAGGAGCAGCAGAGGGCTCTGCTTCCATACCCTGCAGAGTTTAGCTCGATGAGGGAGAATCCTACTAAAATGTTATGAGAAGCCTGGATAGAGTGTTTCCGACTTCAGGAGAGATGAAGACGCGAGGGCACAGTCTCAGTGTGAAGCACACACTCTTTAGAAACTGAGATGAGGACGAATTTCTTCAATTAGAAAACGGTGAAACTCCGGAATTAATTGGCATGGACGACTATAGTGGCCATAATATTGTGTGTAGATTTTATAGAGATAAATAGATTTTTGATGATTGAGGGGAGAGATGATGGAGACACAAGAGAGGGGAAAGTTTGATTTTTAATTATTTATTCATTTCGTGTAATATTGGCCTCGCTGGCTGGCACGTGTAATGTTTTGGAATTCAGGTACAATTCGAGTCATAGAGTCACAGAGATGTACAGCACGGTAACAGACATTTCGGCCCAAGCCCTCCATGCTGAACAGATATCCCAACCCAATCTAGTCCCAGCTGCCAGCACCGGGCCCATATCAATCCAAACCCTTCCTATTAATATTCTAATCCAAATGTCTCTTAAATGGTGCAATAATACCAGCCTCCACCACTTCTAATGGCAGCGTATTCCATACCCATACCACTTTCTGTGTGAAAAAGTTGCCCCTTAGGTTTCTTTTATATCATTCCCCTCTCACCCTAAACCAATGCCCTCTAGTTCTGGACTCCATGACCCCAGGGAAAAGACGTTGCCTATTTATCCTATCCATGCTCTCATTATTTTGTAAACCTCTACATAAGATCAGCCCTCTCCATACAGCTCAAATCCTCCAACCCTGGCAACATCCTTGTCAATCTTTTCTGAACCATTTGAAGTTTCACAACATTTTTCCGATAAGATGGAAACCAGAATTGATCGCAATATTCCAACAGTGGCCTAACCAATGTCTTATACAGCCGCAAAATTACCTTCCAACTCTTGTACTCAATACTCTGATCATTAAAAGAAAGCATCCCAAACGCTTCCTTCCCTATCCTCTCTACCTGCGACTCCACTTTCAAGGTACTTTGACTGGATTGGTAAAACTAATATGCTGTAGCAAAACACACTATTTTTTCACTAGTTAAATACAGAGAGACGAAAACCAAATGGTTTAAATCTAACTCTATTGAGATGGTTAACAAAAATAATATAAAATTTAACTACTCTTCTTATCTGTTGCAATGCTGCCGCATCCAGAAAGAAACTTGGCAAAGACCAATATAAAGGAGACCTCGAAAACACAAACCCAGCAGTGAGGAGAGAACACAAGCTTTCACAACAGTAAGGACAGCTGGGTCCGCCGAAAATCAAGCTGCACCAACTGAAAATAAAAACTGGAAGCTATGGGTCGTTGTAAGTCTGTCTCCACCCATACATTCTTACTTAGTCAACTTTAAATAACACAAAACCAGTTAAATTGCTTTACAAGGGGCAGATGGCTCATCACCAGATTTACAACACTTACTATCAAGAGCAACAGACCCGCACAGATCGCGCTATAAAAACAGATGTTTTCACAAGGTACATAACTAGGAACACACTGACAACGTTAGGAGCAAAAGAAGAATACTTGGCTGCTCAAATATATGTTTTGTGTGAACTACAACCATGGCTAATCATTGTATGCAGCCCTCTGATCTGACTGGCTCCCCATACCATGAGCTTCTTTTAGCCCTAAGATCGCGATTAAACTTCTTCTTCAAGACATTCAATGCTTTGGCCTCAACTGTTTTTGTGGCAACGAATTCAACAGGCTCACCATACCTTGGATGAAACGGTTTCTTCTCATCTTCCTTGTAATTTCTTGTTCCAGTTCCTATCGACATCGGGAAATTAGTTCTTACTTCACCTTCTCCAGGCCTGATATAATGTTATAGATTTCTATGAGATCCACCTCCTTTTTTAACTGTCTGGAATAAGGTTCTAATCGATCCACCTTCTCATTGCATGTCAGCCCTAACAGCCCCTGAATTTTCCGACACTTCCAGAAGCTCTTCCTCAAATATAAGAGGCCCGAACTGGTCATTATACTCAAGAGGTATGTCTGACGAAGGTCCTGTACAATTTTACCAAGTCTTCCATGCTATTTTCTCTGAATCTTCGCGCCATGAAGTCCAAGATACCGTTTGCCTTCTTCTCTCCTTGCTACTCCTGCCTACTATTTTCTGAAAATGACGTAGAAGGACAGCCACGTCCGCCTGAAATAGGCTTTTGGTTTCAACATAGCATCATCCAGTCAATAAACTGACTTTCTGATTTTGAACTCAAATTGGACAAAATGACATGGAAACCTTAAACTTCATTTGCTACGCTATGACCCACTGTCTGTGAGCCACTGTCAATACTGACACAGTCCACTAGGAGTCACCGTATATACCGATAAAATCCTCATCGATGCACTGTAAATACTGAACCACTTCCTATGGGCTATCATAAATGCTGACATACCTCCAACGCTGCCACTGTAAACAATGTTAAACAACACACAATACCAGGTAATAGTCTCACAGGTTTATTTGGAAGTACTAGCTTTCAGTGGTCTGAATCATGATCAGGTAGCTGTGGAGCAGGGTCATAAGACGTATTGTTATAAATTCTGTGCATTATGATCCTACTTTACAGCTAGCTTATGAAGCAAAAGTACTCCAAAAGCTAATAATTTGGAATTAACCTGTCGCACTCTAACCTGGTGTTATGCGATTTCTAACTTGGTCCACTCCAGTCGAACACCAGCACCTCCACATCACTGTAAATAATGACGTTATAGTCCAGGACTTCCTACAAGTGCTGATACATTCCCATTGCACTTTTCCAAATACTGACCCAGTCCCTGAAGATTCCTATAAATACTATTCACTCATTGAGAATGTTCCGTGATTACATAGTGACCCTATGTACGTGAAAACAAACTGCCTGGCACACTACCTGAAGAAGAAATCAGCTTTAAAAATGCTCCTGCTACAGAAACGATGAGCCAGCATTAGAATCCGAAAGCGATTGTCTGGAACTGATTTAACTTCGTGAAGGTACGAACTGCCTGACCTCAAATCATTTCACTTTCCTTGACTTTCTCCAGAACAGTGCACTTTCCTGGGCATCCCTGGACAAGACCAAATGGGATTTGGATGCAAAAACAGTCAGAAACACTTATAAATAGAAAGTCTGCTATCTACGCTGACACCAATTCCATCCTGTCAGAACTGGTCCAGTATATGTACTACCCTCACCGGACTGTGGCCCTGTAACTATGCTCAGAGCTATCCGACATTTGGGCTGATCTGCTGGAAGGAGGGTTGGAGAACTTCCTTACCGGGATGCAGGATCTTCCATGCTGGGCCAACCTCCTGGCAGCAGGCTGGTTGTAAGGTAAGAAGATTATATGCCACTCACTTAGCTGTCGAATAGAATTCATTGAACAGATGCATGATATTTGTTTTGATATATCTTATTGTCACAAAAGTTGTAATACAATGAAAAGTATTGTTTTGTGTCCTAGCCAACAAAATCATTCCTTGCATAAGTACATCAAGCTAATACAGCCCTGCAGCCGCTCTGTGGTTAGCACTGCTGCGTCACAGCACCACGTTCCGAGATTTGATTCCAGTCCTGGGGGACTGTCAGCGCAGTGTTTTCACATTCTCACCATTTCTGTGTTGGTTTCCTCTTGCAGTCCAAAGATATGCAGGGTAGTCATATTCGCATGTTTAATATCAGGTTATGGCGTCTGGATGGTACTTTTTCAGAGAGTCAGTCTGGTTCTAATCGGCCAAATGGCCTCTTTCATTTTTGTAACGATTGAATGGTATCAGAATATAGTGCTCCAAAGTCCAAATTAAATTCTCACCCAGTTCCCGAATGTTCTCAGTTCAACCATGTTTAATTCTATAAATTATGACTGTATACGTCCTGAAAATTAAGTTACATAACTAGAGTGAGGGAGCAGCTCGTTACGAATTGTTTCCCAGCCACGCTTGTGATTCAGTTCAATTGATTCATTCATTTGGGTATGTCAATCTTTATGGAATGGCAGCAATGTGCTGTGCGAGGCAGAGAGGCAGTGGATTGGCGCAAGGTGAGATTTTGGCTCAGGGAATTAATGTAGACACAAAGTACTGAAATGTCCCAGTCATGATGCAATTTTTTTTGTAATTTTCTGAATTTGGTTAAGATCTTGTTCTCAAAAGAATATGTTCTAGTTTTTTTCTAGAGAGTGTTACTTAGTGGCATACTGGCTGTGAAGTATGATAGTGTTGTGTCTTGAATCTTCACATAATGGGCAGTTACAGAGCCGGAGGCATACAGGTTTGAATCAGAGTTTTTGATTTATTAAGCAGACGTGATAGTCGCACAGAATAAATACTAGGCAGTAAAACTGTCTTATTCCCAGACAGACTTCACCATTCAACATAATCAATTTCGTTAGGAATTCGCAGCTTCTCGCCACAGATCTCTCTTCTCGTGGATTTGAACACTAGACTTGTTCCGTTTGTACCTTTGACATAAAAAAAATGCACTTGCTGAATATGGGATGAATTTCATGCTTTCCATTTTTAAGCAAGAAGAATTTCGACACATTTTCGATCAGAACAAACGAACGATATTCCCTAACCGATATCTATCCACAGCCACACCGACAAAACCATAGAAGTGCGAGAATTCTATGCACTTCGTCCTATCGAGGTGACAGCTGTCATGCAATTTTCTTTTGTCATTTTTCCATGGTCACTTGGCACAATTTTGCCCTTCACAATGGCGCGCTGAAGTGGAACAGCATCCAACAATTCTTCTTAACTATCATTGCTGTATAAGCCTGACCTCTTTGGCTTATCATTCAAAATTCAATACTAGCTTCGAATACCCTTGAAAAGAGATACGCCTGGTTGATTCGTTTGATGAATTTATTAATATATCAGAGTAAGAGTTGATGCGATTGAAACACAAAATATCATGAGAGGACTTCAGAGATCAAATATTGGCATCATGGTTAGACTTGTGAGGGAGGTCCATGCCAAGTTACAATAACATTGCAGAATGGTTGTTGGATGAGAGTCATTCAATCAGACTGTGATAGAAGGCAATTTCTTCTTTAAGAGATTATCAATATCTCAATTTCTCTATTCCAGGCACTTGTGTAACCGACATCACTGAAAGCATTTTTAGAATTTGAGAAACATCAAAACATTGATGGATGTGAGGATTGGCACTTAGTATGGTATCAGACTGGCACAGGCCATATGTCATCTTAGAGAATGGCAGAGCAATTTCAAGTGCTGAATGGCCCAGTCCTGTTTATATTTCCCACGTTCTCATATTCCCGCACTTCTGTTCCACATTGAAAATTCGTGACAACAATGTTTATTCCTCTCAACACCAAGTAAATTGTTCGCATTTTCCACTTCTCATGTATGACGCTTTCCTGGAATTTACATACATTTTCAGCCCTTGCTCTGTGATTTACATTCAATAGCTTCATAAGGATTATTCTGTAGTCATTCTTTCCGATGCTGCATTCTAGCGACTTTTTTTATATCACTCTCAGCGGGAACAGAGAATCGTGATTCACCAAACTGACTATTGTGGTTTATTGGAAAGTTTTCTAATTGGATTATAGTTTTGGCTTTGCAAATGTGTGAAACGCTTCCAGTTGACAATCAACTGAATGTTGTACTGATTTCCATTTGGATTGGTGTTGCATTAGGTGTGGTATTTGCATTCAAAGTTGAAGACTTCCAGAACAAGTTTCTCATCATGATCGTCAGGAGGTGTTTGCCACTTACAGGGCAGCTGAAATTTTGAAGCAACATTGCAAACGTAGAAATGGTGCTGCTGCTTTCAGGGATGTAGCTGTAAGGAATGATTGGTTGACTTGTACTCAGACAGCTCCACCTGTGTATGTCTCACTTGTGCGATATCATTAAATGTCTGCAAAGTGGAATGGCAGTAAATGTTCCATCTATCTTCACGAGCAAATATCCATCAGGTTGATGGATGATTTAACAGTAACACAATTCTGCTTATAACAGGAATTCTGCAAAGATGATTCGGAGCAGTTAATTAGGGAGTCCAAGCTGCTGCCAAGTACCTGGAAAACACCGTGGGAGGCCTGTGACTAGCATACGCTAAGATAGTTTAGAAGGCATCATTTTCATCATCAAGGATGGAAGTACAAATTGACAAAAAAAGTCTTTAAATTGATTATCCCAACAGATGTAATGATTGGACATGGCAATTCGTTGTTTGAAATCTGATATCGAACTTTTTTTTATATTTGTTTTGTGATAGTGCAAATGTCAGAACTTTAACAACATCTCAACGAGTGAAACAAGCAGCAATAACTTTGCTTTGAATAAACTGTCAAGCGACAAGTTCAAGGTGTTCTGCTTGAAATGAAAGGAGTTAGTAATGCCTGAGAAAATAATCTGTCGAAGATACATGAACAAAACTGCTTTGACACCTGCTTGAAAACTGTCTGCTTTGTCTCACAAGGACAACTGATTTCCCATCAGTAGAACTTAAAGAGTTAACCACAAGAAAACTGACTTCGAACTCACAGCGAATTCCAAATATAACAAGGAAAGAGGAAGATAAATCTGGCAGTGAGGCAAGCTGCAGGCTTCCAATATTTAGGAAAATGACACAAATTTGAAGGATGGAGAATGTGTAAGTATTAAACTCCATGGTTTCTGAGGAGAAGAACTCCAGAGAACGACACTGCATAAGGCTCAAGCCATGGAAACACCCAGAGACAGAAACTGTTGCTTGGAATCCGATCTAAGTCCTATCTTAATTGGGTAATAGTCAAGCTGAGTTCCGATGCTTCACTTACTTACGTGAGGAATATCATTATATTTCCAAAATGTAGTGAAATTTAAATTATTGCTTCATTACTTCATTATCAAATTAATGTTATCATGTAGTAATTTAAACACAACTCTTTATTTTGGTTATAAAAAATGTGCCTGTTTGATATACACACATATGTTCATTTTTTTAGCGTAAACGCAGAACAAAGGTGTGGCATGCAACATAAAAGAGGGCAAAATATGTTAAACAATTTACTTATACATGATACAAATGTAACGGGCTTCAAAGACATGATCAAAAGGATTTCCAATTATATCGGAATCACATCTATTCTGTATTCACACGGAGGGACAGTCCATCTTTATCACCTGCTTCGAGTTTGCCTTTATTTGCAGTCAATTCCTAACTTGACAAATGGATGCAATGTGGCATTTAGCTAAAACTACCCTAGCTTCTTAAAAAAACATATGCGGTATCAAACATATCAGGCTGATAAAAGTTTGAAAATTCTTTTCGATGAGGTCATGTAAACTATATAAAATGCAAAATTAACTTCCATTCTTATGAGCAACTGCTTTTCTATTGCAGAATTATCCAACATTCATGCAGAACCTTTAACTTTAACCTGCAGCTCTTTCCCCGATTCCAAACGACACTAATTTCTATAGCACCATCTCTAAAGCATAAATGATTATTTTGTTAATTCATCAGTTTGGAATAATGTAAACAGGAATTTGTTACCTCCAGGAAGCGTTCCTTTCAAAGGTCTGTCAACAACAAATAATTTTGGCTGCCGAACTACTCGGATCACATGCAATGCCAAGACTTCAATAGTACGCACGTTGAGACACACCAATAGTCTGGAGTGCATTCAACCCAAAACTCTACAAATTCTATAAGTCAGCATTTCCCATGAATAAACCACGTCACTTCCACATTCGTGGATACTATGTACAATTTGCTATGGCTAAACCCCATTTTTGCACTGTGAAGTGAAACCAAAGCAACCGCAGAAAACACACATGCACAAGGAAAAATGGGCAAATTGCACACAGAGTCTAATGGAAGTCCGATAGAATCTGAGTATCTGGTGCTGTGAAGCAGCAGTACAAACCAAAGAGCGACTCTGCTCACGCTAAATGTTGTCGTTAAGTTCTTGAATAGAAACACTGAAACCAATGTACAACTAGTTCAAAAGAAAACACAAAACGTATATGCCACTGCTGTGCCTTCAAATCCCAAAAATCATAAATAAATGTTATGAATCTGTGAATTGTGGACCTAATGACACACTATTGCTGTTACAGATTGAAATGGCTATGCACATCCATAGTTGTTATCTAACCTTAGCAATGCCATCAGTGTAGCCATTTCTCTGGCTCCTTTGAGAAAATGCTGGCCCAAGTGGGTAAGTTTGGTCGTTTATTTAATAGTTAAAAGTTTAAAGTTTTCCTTTAAAAAAGCGGTAGCAGACCCGGAAGGCGCGCTAGGTTACCTGGGTAAGGTTTTATTTTCTCTCCCCTTATTTAAACGCGCAGGCGAGTCACCCGAGGCACTACACGAGTAGTGCCTCCCACCCTTCCACCTCCTCTAACCTACTAATAAGACCAATTGTGACTAGCGGGCAAGTGCTGCATTTTCCTTGTTTGTTTCTTTAGATTTAGTTGGTTTTTGTTGTTTTTTTTAAGGAAAACTTACTTTGAGGGATGGCAGTGCAGAGAGGGCAATGTTCCTCTTGCAACATGTATGAGGTGAGGGAAGCCATTAGCGTCCCTGCTGAGTACACTTGCAAGAAGTGCACCCATCTCCAGCTCCTCCAACCCGTGTTAGGGAACTGGAGCTGGAGTTGGATGAACTGCGGATCATTCGGGAGGCAGAGGAGGTCATAGATCGGAGCTTTAGGCAAGTAGTTACTCCGAAAGTTCAAGATAGATGGGTGACAGTGAGGGGGAGTGGGAGGAGGAAGCCAGTGCAGGGACCCCCTGCGGTCATTCCCCTCAAGAACAAGTATACAGTTTTGGATACTTGTGGGGGGGATGACTTACCAGGGGCAAGCAACGAGGTTCAGGCCTCTGGCACGGAGCCTGGTCCCGTTGCTCAGAAGGGTAGGGTGGAGAAAGGTAGAGCAATTGTTCTTGGGGACTCGATAGTGAGGGGTACAGACAGACGGTTTTGTGGGGGCGACAGGGACTCGCGTTTGGTATGTTGCCTCCCAGGTGCAAGGGTACGTGATGTCGCTGATCGTGTTTTCCGGGTCCTTAAGGGGGAGGGGGAGCAGCCCCAGATCGTGGTCCACGTTGGCACCAACGATATAGGTAGGAAGAAGGGTGAGGATGTCAGACAGGCTTTCAGGGAGCTAGGTTGGAAGCTGAGTTAGAACAAACAGAGTTGTAGTCTCTGGTTTGTTACCCGTGCCACGTGATAGAGAGTCGAGGAATAGGGAGAGAGAGCAGTTAAATGCGTGGCTACAGGGATGGTGCAGGAGGGAGGGATTCCGGTTTCTGGACAACTGGGGTCCTTTCTGGGGAAGGTGGGACCTCTATAAAAAGGATGGGCTACACCTGAACTTGAGGGGCACCAGTATCCTTGGGGGGAGGTTTGCTAGTGCTCTTTGGGAGGGTTTAAACTAACTCCGCGGGGGCATGGGAACCAGGACTGTAGCTTTAGGGTACAGGACCTTGAGTGTAGGGAGGTTAGGAATAATGCAGCGATCTCTAAGGAGGGTGCCTGTAATCAGAAAGGTGGATTGAAGTGTGTATACTTCAATGCCAGAAGTATAAGGAATAAAGTAGGTGAACTTGCAGCGTGGGTTGGTACCTGGGACTTCGATGTTGTGGCCATTACAGAGACGTGGGTAGAACAGGGACAAGAATGGCTGTTGCACGTTCCAGGGTTCAAATGTTTTAGTAGGATCAGACATGGGGGTAAAAAAGGGGGAGGCGTGGCATTACTTGTCAAAGACAGTATCACAGCAGTGGAATGGACGATGGATGAGGACTTGCCATCTGAGGTAGTTTGGGCTGAGGTTAGAAATAGGAAAGGTGAGGTCACCCTGTTAGGTGTTTTCTACAGGCCTCCTAATAGTCCTAGAGAAGTAGAGGATAATATTGCGAGGATGATTCAGGAAAAGAGTGAAGGTAGCAGGGTGGTTGTTATGGGGGACTTTAACTTCCCAGATATTGACTGGGAGAGCTATAGCTCGAGTTCATTAGATGGGTCGGTGTTTGTACAATGTGTGCAGGAGGGTTTCCTGACACAATATGTCGACAGGCCAACAAGAGGGGAGGCTATATTGGATTTGGTTCTAGGTAATGAACCAGGCCAGGTGTTAGACTTGGAGGTAGGTGAGCACTTCGGGGACAGTGACCACAACTCGGTGACTTTTACTTTAGTGATGGAGAGGGATAATCGTGCGCCGCAGGGCAAGAGCTATAGCTGGGGGCAGGGAAATTATGATGCAGTGAGGCATGACTTAGGATGTGTGGATTGGAAAAACAGGCTTCAAGAGAAGAACACTAATGAGATGTGGGGATTGTTCAAGGAGCAGCTACTGCGTGTCCTCGATAGGTATGTACCAGTCAGGCATGGTGTAAAGGGCCTTGTGTGGCAGCCGTGGTTTAGTAAGGAATTGGAGTCCCTTGTGAAAGGGAAGAAGGCGGCATATGTAAAGATGAGGCGTGAAGGTTCAGTTGGGGCGATTGAGAGTTATAAGGTAGCCAGGAAGGAGCTAAAGAGGGAGCTAAGAGAAGCGAGAAGGGGACATGAAAAGTCTTTAGCTGGTAGGATTAGGGAAAACCCAAAGGCTTTCTATAGGTATGTCAAGAATAAAAGGATGACTAGGGTAGGTATCGGTCCAGTCAAGGATAGTAGTGGGAAGTTGTGTGTGGAGGCGGAGGAGATTGGAGAGACATTAAATCAGTACTTTTCATCAGTATTCACTCAGGAACAGGACACTGTTGCTGATGTGAATATGGAATCACAAATAATTAGAATGGATGCCCTGGAAATATGCAGGGAAGAGGTTTTGGGAATATTGGAAAGGATGAATATAGATAAGTCTCCTGGGCCTGATGGCATTTACCCCAGGATCCTATGGGAAGCTCGGGAGGAGATAGCAGAGCCATTGGCCTGGATTTTTATGTCGTCATTGTCAACGGGAATAGTACCAGAGGACTGGAGGATAGCGAATGTGGTCCCATTGTCCAAGAAAGGGAGTAGGGATAGCCCTAGTAACTATAGGCCAGTGAGTCTGACTTCAGTGGTGGGCAAAGTCTTAGAGAGAATGGTAAGGGATAAGATTTATGAACATCTGGGTAGGAATAACGTGATCAGGGATAGCCAGCATGGTTTTGTGAAGGGCAGGTCGTGCCTCACAAACCTTATTGAGTTCTTTGAGAAGGTGACTAAGGAAGTGGATGAGGGTAAAGCAGTAGATGTTGTGTATATGGATTTTAGTAAGGCGTTCGATAAGGTTCCCCATGGTAGGCTAATGCTAAAACTTCAGAGGTATGGCATTGAGGATACATTAGAGGTTTGGATTAGGAATTGGCTGGCTGGAAGGAGACAGAGGGTAGTAGTTGATGGATTATGTTCATCTTGGAGCGCAGTTACTAGCGGTGTACCACAAGGATCTGTTTTGGGACCATTGCTTTTTGTTATCTTTATAAATGATCTAGAGGAAGGACTTGAAAGCTGGGTAAGCAAGTTTGCGGATGACACAAAAGTCGGTGGAGTTGTGGATAGTGAGGAAGGAAGTGGTAGGTTACAGCGGGATATAGATAAGTTGCAGAGCTGGGCGGAAATGTGGAAAATGGAATTCAATGTAGCTAAGTGCGAAGTCGTTCACTTTGGTAGGAATAACAAGATGATGGATTACTGGTCTAATGGTAGGCTACTTGGTAGTGTGAATGAGCAGAGGGATCTTGGTGTCTATGTACACAGATCTCTGAAAGTTGCCACCCAGGTAAATAGTGCTGTGAGGAAGGCATATGGTGTACTGGGCTTTATTGGCAGAGGAATTGAGTTCCGGAGTCCTGAGGTCATGTTGCAGTTGTATAAGACTCTGGTGAGGCCTCATCTGGAGTATTGTGTGCAGTTTTGGTCGCCATACTATAGGAAGGATGTGGAAGCTGTAGAACGAGTGCAGAGGAGGTTTACCAGGATGTTGCCTGGAATGGTAGGAAAATCTTATGAGGAAAGGCTGAGGCACTTGGGGCTGTTCTCATTGGAGAAGAGAAGGTTTAGGGGAGATCTGATAAGTGTATAAGATGATTAGGGGTTTAGATAGGGTAGATACTAAGAACCTTTTACCGCTAATGGAGTCAGGTGTTACTAGGGGACATAGCTTTAAATTAAGGGGTGGTAGGTATAGGACAGATGTTAGGGGTAGATTCTTCACACAGCGGGTTGTGAGTTCATGGAATGCCCTGCCCGTATCAGTGGTGAACTCTCCTTCTTTATGGTCGTTTAAGCGGGCATTGGATAGGCATTTTAAAGTTATTGGGCTAGTATAGGTTAGGTAGGATTCGGTCGGCGCAACATCGAGGGCCGAAGGGCCTGTACTGCGCTGTATCCTTCTCTGTTCTATATGTTCTGTCACATGGAAGTTCACAAGATATGGGTCAGCAATATGTAATAGAACTAAGTGAAATTGAGAAAACAATAGAAGACTGCTGTCTGCTATGATTTGATATTCTTCACATGTTCTTGGTTTGAAATTTAATTAGGATGCAAAAGTGAAAACATGCAGAAGCCGGCATAGATGTGGCATGACTGTGGAATTGACATTGTGTAATCTAAACTACGGTACATGTTACATTCTCCTATTTCAAATGTTTGAGCATTTTACTGAAGAAACTTATCGGATATATGAGCCCCTTCTTTAACTGAACTCTGAATTTAGCTTGGGTGCCCGCATAAATAAATGGATTAATGCATGAACTCAATAACTGAAGCATAAATCCCGTTTCTTGGAGAATAAATATGGAATTCGTAAAATCAGAAGCAGATGGATATGTCAGCTTTGCAATTCGTACATAGCAAATCGTTAGAAAGCATAACAAATATAACAGGATGAAACTACCCGACACAGTGAAAAGTAAAACAATGGATTTTCTCCTCTTCTCCACCTCTGGATCGCTCCGATTTTCCCCAGTGCTCTGGGCCCGGAGTTTCCTGCGGGTTCTATTAGCTGTCAGAATGTATCTGACGGTCAGTGCATTGAGCAGCACTATCAGAATAAAAGGCAGACAAGGTGTCAAAATAATTCGAATCCAGTCATATGCAGCCCATGCAAGGGATGTATAAATAATGGCCTTTATTCCACAGAGCCAGGGTGTATTGTCAATTACGTAGACAGGTTCATATGCAAAATATGAAACCGTGTTTATGAGAAAGCTCGTAACAGACACTATTCCTGTGATCCACGCAGCCATCTTTTTCGTACAATATTTAATTTTCAGTGTCTTACAAGAAATTGCTACAAATCGATCAAAAGTGAAAAAAACGGTTAACCAGGCAGAACTGTCAAGGGCTGAATAATTCAAAACAGAACGAAGGCTACATATTGGTGTGATGAACAAGAAACTATAAGGAAAATAAATTCCAGCAACACGGTTTAGTATAACAGCCGTCAACATCACCAGGAGATCCGTTACAGCCATGGACACCAAGTAATACGTGATGCATTGAGATAGCCCGCATCTTCCTCGAGAGAGTATAACGATCACTGCACAATTAGCTTCCAGAGAGAGAGAAAGAGAAAGCACGTAAGAACATATACTCATTAAGAAGAGGAAATAGCTCAGTGGTATTGTAATTGATAAGTAATCAAGAGACTAACATAGGGTTGTTGGTTATTCAATATTCATAAAATCCCACCTGATTCCTGAACTGTCTTTATGGAAAGATTGTAACTTCTGTAAATTAATCGGCCGTATATGAGACACCAGAGGCATGGCAATGTTTCAATAATGAAAACTCTGTCTGCAGAAGTAAGAAATCGTTACCCTGAAATAAGCCGAGCTAGATTGTGTCGACTATACCAAGAACAATGTAAATAAATCATGTGCAAACACATCACTGTTAATATTCGAGTCTTTATGTTGGTAACCAATGGCTCATTGAGCAGCTAACTGAGTACAATTCTTTACCTGGAATCCCGATTGTTGCGAGTACTGGGTAGTAAATAGCAAACAGCAGACCTCTCAGTATTTCATGCATTTTTGAACACATCTGTAAATCATTGCAAATTCGCTTCACTTATACCTGATGCTTCACTCAAGGGGGCTAATTAGTTTGTTCATTCTTTTGCCATTGGTACAGTCAAACTAACATGTTATTTACTGCACATGCGATTTTCTGATTTGATGGAAAGGAATCGGTTTGCTTTTCATGGGACGTGGCTCTGAAAAACTTTGCAGAGAATTCAGAATAAACCTAGTAGCATCTATGCAGCTTGAATGTCAGTTAAATATACTGACATTTCTCGATTACAAATTCATATTTCTGGGGAATACACACCTCGGATCAAGTTTTCAGCATAATTCTGGCTGTGATCTTGCTTATCAGGCATGGCACGTTTTCGAATTTTCTTGGGAATGTGTACTCACTTGAGAAAATCTGTGTATCTCCGCGTGTTGCTTTTTAGGATCAGTCAATTCCTGTTAGATTCGATATGCATTGCCTCAATAATATGTTTTAACATTCTCGCTGTACTTGCACTGGACATTTTAATTTCTGCAACTCAGGACAAGATCACTGCAACGTGACGAGCTCCATTGCCACAATCACATTCAGTAGGGCCAGGTGCAGATTCTGATCAGATATATTCAGTCGCGATATGTTAAGTTCAAGATTTATAAATTTGTTGAAAACTGACCCATTTCAGCATTGTGTCATTGGGCCACATTTTCTGAGCAGGTGCTGATCCCACTCAGATTATTATGCCACTGTTCCTTTGTATGAAAGGACTGAGTTTCAAAAAGAAGACTCCAATCAGGGCTCCGTCAGCAATGCGGAGCAGCAAGTCAATTCTGGCAGTTAAATTGCAGAGAAAAAGTCGAATGAAAAGGCAAACACAGCGGCCATCTATAATTAATAATGCAGAATGGCAGTACTGTAGTTATCTAATGACTAAACAGATTCTGGTTACCTTAACGTAAAATTAACCTTGATTACGGTTAACTGGGAAACTCTCAGCGAGAGAGTTGAATAGTCTCTGAGCAGAGTCTTACAAATACCCACATATTATCTTAAACAATTTTCTTTGTAGCTTGGCGTTTTGTTAAAATAAGAGAAAATAAAATCCCTTTCGCTCTTACCACTAGGCATATGATTCCCTAATTGACTGGTAGGTCTAATTGACCACTATCTACTTCAGGATTTCCAAATCTTAACCCATACGTGTGTCATTGATCCCTTTTTCCCGAACATACTACAATGAAGTAATTTTTTGACAGTATTGCATTTTCCGGTTTATCTCACCGAAGTTATGTACTACTTATCATATTCTAGGATTCTACTTATAATTTATGTGGTCACCAGGCGAGACAGAATGCAATTCTATTTGGTGTTCTCGTTTCCAGCTGAGACACTTCTTTTCTGCATTAATTACCATATGATAAAGTTGCTGACAATTGTGTAGTGGGCTAGTCACACACCAGGACATCCTGAGACCATATTTATTTGAACTCAAATTCCTCTTTTATTCCCATGTTGACGGTCCAGCTTGAGTTTGGACAACATTATTCCGATTAGCTATGTCTTGAGGGGTATAAGTGCTATATCAACATATTGCATTAGTTATGCATATTTACTCCGATATCTGCTTCCTATTGTAATTCAAAATTACAATATTCATTTTGACATGGAGGTGACATTTAACCAATTATAATTAGCTAGATTCAACTTCATAGTAGAGTTCACAATTGTTCAATAATAGCAAAACAAATGGAACTGTCCTGTTGAAACTCAAAAATCTAAATCTGGAAATAAACGAGAGCTACCGGCCTTGGAACAGTAGTGTAAGACATTATTTCGTTGTTCAAAGTTTGTGAGAAGGTTTGTGAGAAGATTTGTAGCTTGTTGTTGTGGTTCTGTTCGCCGAGCTGGGAATGTGTGTTCCAGACGTTTCGTCCCCTGTCTACGTGACATCCTCAGTGCTTGGGACCCTCCTGTGAAGCGCTTATGTGATGCCTCCTCCGGCATTTGTAGTGGTTTGTCTCTGTCTCTTCCAGTTGTCAGTTCCACCTGTCCGCTGCCGTTGCCGGTATATTTGGTCGAGGTCGATGTGTTTGTTGATAGAATCTGTGGATGAGTGCCATGCCTTTAGGAATTCCCTAGCTGTTCTCAGTTTGGCTTGTCCTATAATACTGGTGTTGTCCCAGTCTCATGTTGCTTGATATCTGCGTGTGTGCCTACTAAGGATAGCTGGTTGTGTAGTTTTGTGGCCAGTTGGTGTTCATGGATACGGATCGTTCGCTGTCTTTCTGTTTTTCCTATGTAGTGTTTTGTGCAGTCCTTGGATGGGATTTTGTACACCACGTTGGTTTTGCCCATGCTGGGTTGCTTTCGTAGTTCAAGACTTGGTCTGTCTGTGTTGCTTTCTGTATATCCTAGAACTACGAAAGCAACCACCCCAACACACACAAAAGAAATTGCCTCATGACACTATTCAAAAGAGACTCAACACACTGCAGCACACCAGAACTGCAAAAAGAGGAAGAAGAACACCTTTATAATGTATTCGCCAAAAGCGGATACCCCAGCAATTTCATCAACAGATGCCTAAGAGAAAGACAACGGAATGAGGACATGCCACAACCCAAAGGACTGACCACGTTACCATACATCAAGAACATTTCTGAACTGACAGCCAGACTACTACGACCACTCTGACTCATAACAGCACCCAAACAAACAGCTACCCTCAGACAACAACTCTCTAGGACAAAGGACCCGATACACAGCATGAGCTATAAATGCCGGAGGAAACATCACAAGAGGCGCTTCACAGGAGGCTCTCAAGCACTGAGGATTCACCTAGACAGGGGATGAAATGTCTGCAACACAAATTCCCAGCTCGGCGAACAGAACCACACATTATTCCATTGCTTACATACTGCTCAGAATTCCCTGATTCATTTCTTTGTCAAATGAAGCTACGTAATGCCACATGATATTAGAATATTAAGATCTGCATTGCCTATATCATAGTCAGGATCCTGTGATAACAGATTTATCGATAAACATTCATATAACTGATCAGAAGTAAACTAAACCAGTTGTGAAATGCCCGTTTCCTTATTAATCTCTCAAATAATGATCTTACCTATTAAAAGTTTTAGTTTGCATTATGGTTTCCCAAGCTTTTTTCTTCTTTTTGCATGTTATATGTTAGTTTAAAGTAGAAAATTAGCTCGATCATGGGATAACTGACCTTGTTATACTTAAGTTACATCTTGAGACTTGTCACAAACTAGATATCTATCTGAATATAAAGGAAGCTTACCTTTTTTAAATATGTTGTCACCTCTTAATTCCATGGAATATTCAAATCGTCGAAGGATGACTCAAATACCAACTTATCTCGGATTCAGTGCCGACACCGATTCGGGGAGCAAATGCAAAAGATCATTCCAAAATTAGTTGCTTTACGTTAAATATAACTTCCCCACGCTTTGTTCCGATTCGCTAAATAAGATAAGCCAATATATATTATTCCACTCATGTCAGTTAAATGAGTCGCTATTCATGCTATCGTTGGTAAATTAGAGAATCCAAACCTTTGAAAAGTCATATATTTTCTTGACAGATGTGAAAACAAAACGTTTCGTGGAATATACATCTCCTTGGGCAGTCTGTAGGTTGCGTTCCAAGTCGTGAGACTATGGTTTTGAGGTGGTGGGGGGCTCCTGGCTTGTTAATTTTGGGTAATACGTAGAAGCGTGGCATGTTGTCTCCATCTGGTTTCATTTTTTGGAAGTCGGCCTTATTTATTTGCTTAGATTTCTGAAGTTTTTTGAGTCGGATTGTGATTCGGTTCTCTGGTTGTGGGGTCAGATCTATCGCCACCTGTTGATAAGTTATGGTATCTATAAGTAGTGAGTTCGTTTTTTCAATGTCGTTTCTTCGATTTAGAAAGACTGCCAAGCGCCATTTGCCTGCCGGTAGGATAACAATGTTTTTATCTTTTTTTAGACTTTCTAGTGCCTTCCGTTCTTGTGCATTGAGTGTGTTTGCTTCATTTTCTTCTGCTTAATATTGGGGGCAACTACCTGAATGATGGTTTGCTGGGTTTTCTTCTGTAAGTTGGTTGTCTTTTAGTGTTGTTTCTAATGCTGCTAAGAAATCTTTGGTGTCCGCGTCTTGGCAGTTGTAATATAATCCTCTTACTTAGACGGCTTTCTCAGTGTCTAAACTTTGGGAGAAGATTTCTAGCCGAAGGAAACATGACAGAAGCGCGTTACAGGAGGCTCCCAAGCACTGAGGATGTCACCTAGAAAGGGGACGAAACGTTTGCAACAAAAATTTCTCAGTGTCTGTTAAGGGTCGGTCAGGTATTTTTTTTTCTTTTTTTAAATCCATGCTTCTGTGTTGTCAGTGTTGTTACTTTGTGTAAGTTTGTCTAGTTTTTCTGCAGGTCTACTTTTTCCATTATCTGTGTTTGTCGCTGTCTAACATGAGAATGACGAGAACGAGGATAGTTCCGAACAAGGACAGTAGTGGGAGACTGTGCATTGAGTCGAAAGAGATAGGAGAGGTCTTGAATGAGTACTTTTCTTCAGTATTTAAAAATGAGAGGGACAGTATTGTTGAAGAGGAGAGTATGAAACGGACTGGCAAGCTAGAGAAGATACTTATTAGGAAGGAAAATGCGTTGGGCATTTTGAAAAAACTTGAGGATAGACAAGACCCCGGGCCTGAGACTCCTTACAGTGTGGAAGCAGGCCTTTCGGCCCAACAAGCCCACACCGACCCGCAAACCACCTATTCCCCTACATTTACCACATTACCTAACACTACGAGCAATTTAGCATGGCCAATTCACCGAACCTGCACACCTTTGGACTGTGGGAGGAAACCGGAGCACCCGGAGGAAACCCAGGCAGACACAGGGAGAATGTGCAAACTCCACACAGTCAGTCGCCTGAGTCGGGAAATGAACCCGGGTCTCTGGCGCTGTGAGGCAGCAGTACTAACCACTTTGCCACCGTGCCGCCCAATATCCTAGGACTATGTGGGAAGCAAGAGAGGAAATTGCAGAACGGTTAGCAATGAGCTTTTCGTCTTCACTGTTAATGTGGGTGATGCCAGGGGACTGGAGAGTGTCGAATGTTGTGCCCCTGTTCAAAAAAGGGAATAGGGATAACCCCGGTAATTACAGTCCAGTTAGTCTTACTTCGGTGGTAGGCAAATTAATGGAAAGGGTACTGAGGGATAGGGTTTGTGAGTATCTGGAAAGACACTGCTTGATTAGTGAAAGCCAGCACGGATTTGTGAGGAGTAGGTCCTGCCTTACAAGTCTTATTGAATTCTTTGTCGAGGTGATCAAGCATGCGGATGAGGGTCGAACAGTGGGTGTAGTGTGCATGGATTTTAGTAGGGCATTTGATAAGGTTCCTCATGGTAGGCTTATGCAGAAATCAGGAGGCATGGGATAGTGGGGAGTTTGGCCAGTTGGATAGAGAACGTTCGAAGTCAGAGAGTGGTGGTAGATGGTAAAAATTCAGCCTGGAGCTCAGTTACAAGTGGAGTTCCGCAGGGATCAGTTCTGGGTCCTCTGCTGTTTGTAAGTTTTATTAATGACTTGGAAGAGGGATTCGAAGGGTGGCTGAGTAAATTTGCAGACGGTACGAAGATTGGTTGAGTTGTGGATAGTGAGGAGGACTGTTGTCGGCTGCAAAGGGACTTAGATATGATGCAGAGCTGGGCTGAGGAGTGGCAGATGGAGTTCACCGCTGTCAAGTGTAAGGTTGTCCATTTTGGAAGAACAAATAAGAATGCAGAATACAGGGTCAACGCTAAGGTTCTTAGTAAGGTGGAGGAGCAGAGGGATCTTGGGTTCTACGTTCATAGCTCTTTGAAAGTTGCCACTCAGGTGGATAGAGCTTGTAAGAAGGCTTATAGTGTATTAACGTTCATTAGCAGAGGGATTGAATTCAAAAGTCGTGAGGTGATGTTGCAGCCGTATAGGACCTTGGTAAGGCCATATTTGGATTACTGTATGCAGTTCTGGTCGCCTCATTTTAGGAAAGATGTGGAAGCTTTGGAGAAGGTGCAGAGGAGATTTACCAGGCTGTTGCCTGGAATGGAGAATAGGTCGTACGAGGATTGATTGAGAGTGCTAGGTCTTTTCTCATTGGAACGGTGAAGGATGAGTAGTGACTTGATAGAGGTTTATAAGATGATCAGGGAAATAGATAGAGTATACAATCAGAGACTTCCCCACGCCCCCACCGCCGGGTACAACAGAGTCTTACAAGGGGACATAAATTTAAGGTGTAGGATGGAACATATAGGAGAGATGTCAGGGATAGGTTCTTTACTCAGAGAGTGGTGGGGGCATTGCATGAGCTGCCTGTGGGAGTGGTAGAGTCAGAATCATTGGTGACCTTTAATCGGCAATTGGATAGGTACATGGAAAGGTGTTTAAGCTAGGACAAATGTTCTGGACAACATCGAAGGGCTGAATGGCCTGTTCTGTGGTGTATTGTTCTATGTTCTAACATTTATGGCTTGTTATGCTGTGTCTATTCATTCATGGTACGTTGGATGACAGAGTAAAGATTTTTAATGCAAAATATCCCGGTTGTATTTACGGAGTCTGTTTTGGGCATCATCAATAATTTCTCTCAGTATTCTGCAGCCGTTTTGCCCTGCTATTGTTATGGCTATTTCACTGACTGGCTTAAACGGATACTTAGATCCCTTTATGTAGCCATACTTCCCAAGCTATCCGTATTCCAATAATATTCTTCTTCTGTATTTGTAACAAAGAAGTCATAACTTCACATTTACAACTGTCCTCTGCATTTGTCATTTGTTTGTTTCTCATTCAATTTCTCTAACTTAGGTAGAAATGTCAAAAATTGATTCTGATAGTTTCGAGAGAAACCTACCGATTAAAACAGTAGGACGAAACAAAGAGTGAATTGTAGATGCTGGAAATCAGAAAATCAAGTTGAATTTTCTGGGCAAAACTAACCCTGGGAAGGGTTATTCAGGCAGCATCTGGTGAGAGGAGGGAAAGTGAATGTTTCCAGTCCAGGGAGCTTTCAGTGACCAATCAGTCTTGAAGAAGGATCTTCCTGGAAGCGCAATGAGAACTCTGCTTTCCCTCCACAGATGCTGCCAGAAATGTTGATTTTTCTTTCCCAGAAATGTGTGCTTTGATTGTGTAAAAACGGTGACACTGGTATCCCGAATTAAGATGATGAAATGTCATACAAAGCATTACACATAAAGTAGAGTTTGAAATACCCAAATAAAACCACCAAGAAAGAAGAGAAACGCATTGGAAATGATTGAAAATATTCGATATGCAGTGAAAACATTCCATAACCATATTGTTGACGATATCTGAGTGTTTAATCAAGACGAGAGCCACCGTTATGTGATTCATGCAAATAGAAGTTCTGCAATGAAAAGGGAGCATGTCGCAAATAACACTCAAGCAACACCCACACCGTCTAATTATGTTCTGTAAAATAAAGCACGACATAAGAAGAGTAAATGTGGGTGTGAAACAGAACGTGGATTGCAGGGGATCATACGCACACATGTAAACTAACGACTACATGAAAAATACACTGTTAGACCTGCCCATATGAGATGTAAATATGCATTTTACAGTTTATTCAGCATAGTCAGCAATCAAATGGTTCTTCTTTGCTTTGCAAATGAAAAGACAATTCTCACTAGGTAGATACAGCTGCATGTAGTTATGGATATAAGTCTAAAATTTACCTCTGGCAGTAAAAGAATCAATAATACTATTCATTAAGAAACATCCTCGAAAGACGTATGATCACTCATCGATAGGACAAGAGTCAGTGGGGCACATAATGTACAATGACATGAGAAGGACAGCGTGATTGTGTGTTTTCGTCAAAAAGAAGACCTTCTTTGCATGACATGGTATCATGTGAGTGGTGCAGCATCAGTAGCGCTTTGGAAATTCTCGTCAGCCTGACAATAAGACTAAATTCTTGAAGTCCTCATGATCGTGAGGAGGAGACAAACCTATACTTGTCTGTTAGAAAGAAAATGCAGAATTCTGAGTAGGTTTTTGTGAAGGAATGGCCAACAGATTCCAGGTTAGGATGACGTGTGGTGTTCATATGCATCTGCTTTACTTGTCTTTTCAGGAAACCTGAGATTTTGGAGAAAATTTAAATTCCTTTAAATTCATCAGCGTGGTGGCATGTTTGCGGCTACCATGATGCCTAGTTTCTGGAATAGTCTTTTTTTCACCGCCGAATTGTCGTTGATGTATGGCTGGATGGCTAGTGTCTCTGGGTGTCTTGTGTCTTCTTATTTATGTCTGTTGTGCAGTAATGGGAGAACTGCACTTATCGGTAACCCGTTCTTCTTAACTTTAGGAGGTAGATTTCCAGTTTAGAAGACGCTGGCGGGATTTGTTGCTAAGCGCCTTGTGGAATATAAACATATCTTCAACTGTTCATTATTGGAGAAGACAGTAAATGTCAAATTTGGTAAATGTGGTGCAAAGCATTCTTCCACGGATCAAAATCATTCCACAAATTCAACAGTGTGAACATTATCCTGTGATCACATATCGATTATTCATGGACCGTAACAATGTTAATTACGAAGTTACATTTGCACAACATTTCATCCCAATTTAGAGATGTAGTGTATTTTTTGATGGTTCTGCAGAACTCCGCGCTTTGGGAGACCTAGAATATTGAACCAGTCTCTATCTAGAGGAAACAAATCACAGTTTTCCGAATGAGAAATGGGCAGTAATATTTGCAACATATCTGTGTCAGAAAACAACTATTTGCACGAAAAGAGGATCTAATCATCTATTGATGTTCACTATCATTTCGATGATATGATTGAAAAATGATGTAAGAGACAAGGAATTCTGCAGATAATAACTCACTTCCTCTCTCCCTCATATCTTGCTCACAGCCCCAAGGTTGAAGTCACGAGTGGGATAGAATAACCTTCACTTACCTGAATGGTTAAACACTCAGGAAGCTGAAAATCAGAGAAACATTTGAATAAGGAATGATGCACCTTCTCAACTCAAATATTGTCTCCATCGAGGAGTCATATACAATTGGAGCAATATGTACCGTTAATTAAAAACAAAATAAGTGACTGGCTAAATCTAATTCTATAGCATCTTTCAAGCTCCCGACTTTTAACAAGAAGATGATGATTAAGACCACAGCTGAAAATAAAAATTGGTTCATGCAAGTTCTCCTCCAGGACATCCACTGTACGGATTGGGAACGATACTACTGTTCCTTCACTGCCACAGCATGAGCCAAATCAGTCTCCTTTCTGAGAATATCCTTCCAAGCTTTCTTTCCTCCAACCACACATTTTCAGCAGCAGTTCCGTATATCTTTTCAATCACATTTCAAACTGAGCATACACAACTGGTGATGACCATATAACTTCAATGTACAGAATATCGATATTACTTACTATGTTCTTCCTCTTCATTTGTTGCATGTGGGCCTTTTTGACAGTATAGTATCTAATCCTGGTCCGTATTTGTCCCTCAGAAATTGATGGTGTGCTGTTATCTAGAATTACTGCTGTAGTTTCACCGAAGGTGACATAGTACATAGAACAATGCAGCGCAGAACAGGCCCTTCGGCCGTCGATGTTGCGCCGACCTGTAAACTATTCTCAGCTCGCCCCCCTACATTATCCCAAAATCATCCGTGTGCTTCACTAAGGATTGTTTAAATCTCCCTAATGTGGCTGAGTTGACTACCTTAGCAGATAGCTATTCCACGCCTTTACTACTCTCTGCATAAAGAACTTGCCTCTGACATCTGTCTTAAATCTGTCATCCCTCAATATGCCCTCTAGTACAAGCTGACGTCATCATCCCACGAAAACAGCTTTCTCTGTCTATCCTATCAAATCATCTGATCATCTTATATGTCTCCATCAAATTCTTCTTTCCAATGAGAACAGACCCAAGTCATTCAGCCTTTCCTCATAAGACGTGCCCTAGAGACAAGGCAACATCCTGGCAAAGCTCCTCCGCAAATTTTTCAATGATTTCACATCATTTCTGTAATGGAGTCACCAGAACTGTGTGCAATATTCCAAGTGTGGCCGTACCAGCGTTTTGTATAGTTGCAGCATGATATTGCGGCTCCGGAACTCAATCCCTCTACCAATGAAACCTAACACATCACACTTAACAGCACTATCTACCTGGGTGGAAACCTTCAGGGATCTATGCACATGGACTCCAAGAACCCTCTGCACATCCACACTACCATGAATCTTTCCAGTGACCAAATACTCTGACATCCTGTTATTTTTCCTAAAGTGCATCACCTCACATTTAGCTGCATTTCACTCCATTTTCCACCTCTCAGCCCAAGTCTGCAGTCTAACCAATTCCCCCTGCAACCTGCAACATTCTTCCAAACAATCTACTACTCCGTCCACTTTAGTATCGTCTGCAAATTTACTAATCCATCCACCTATACTGCGTCGATGTCATTTATAAAAATAACAAACAGCAGTGGTCCCAAAACAGATCCTTGTGCACACCAGTGGTAACTGGACTCCAGACTGAATATTTTCCATCAACCATCACTCGCTGCCTTTTTCCAAAAAGCCAGTTTCTAATCCAACCTGCCAAATCACCCTCAATTCTTTGCCTCTGCAATTTCTCCATCAGCCTACCATGTGGAATCTGATCAAAGAGTTTACCGAAGTCCATGTACACCACATCAACTGCACTACTCTCATCTCCATGCTTGGTCACCTTCTAAAAAATTCCAATGAGGCTTGTGAGACACACCTGCCCTTGACAAAACCTTGTTGACTACCCGAAATTAAATTAGTGCTTGCTAGGTGATTATAAATCTTATCTCTCATAATCCTTTCCAAAACCGTTCTGACAACAGAAGTGAGGCTCACTAGTCTATAATTACCTGGGTCATCTCTGCTGCCATTCTTGAACAAGGGCACAACATTCGCAATCCTCCAATCCTCATGTATTAAACCTGAGCCTATGTCGACTCAAATATCAAAGCCAAAGACTCTGCTATCTCCTCCCTAGTTTCACAGAGAGTCCTCGGATAAATCCCATCCAGTCCAGAGAACTTGTCTACTTTCACTCCTTCTCGAATCGATAACACCTGCGTGTAAATAATCACAATCCTTTCTAGTCAAATGTCTCGTACCTCATTCTTCTCCTCCGCAATAGCTTCATTTTCCTGAGTGAATATCGATGTTCAGTTAACACCTCTCTGATCTCTACAGGGTCCACACTCAACTTCCCAATTCTGTCATTGACTGGCCCTATTCCTACCCTAATCATCCTTTTAGTCCTCATAAACCTATAGAAAGCTTTATGGTTCTCCTTTATTCTACGTGCTAAAAGCTGCTTGTGTCCTCTCTTTGCACTTCTTAACTCTCTCTTTAAATCCTTCCTAACTGAGCTGTCACTCTTCATCGTCTCATCTGAACCATCTTGCCTTATCAACACATAACACTCTTAACAAGAGTTCAAATTTCGGTAGTAAACCACGGTTTCCCTTGCCTTATCACCGCCTCCCTGCCTGACAGGGACATACTTGTCAAGGACATGCAAAATCTTCTCCTTAAGTCAACTCCCCCATTCTATGTATCCTAATTCGTGCCTAATCGCATTGTAATTGCCCTTGCACCATCGATAACTCTTGACCTGTGGCATGGAACTATCCCTTTCCATCGCTCAACTAAACGTAACTGAATTATGGCCACTGTCTCCAAGGTGCTCACCTACAAATAAATCAAACACCTGGCCTGGTTCATAACCAAGCACCAGACCCAGTGTGGCCTCCCCTCTTGTCGGCCCTTCGACATACTGTGTCAGAAAACCCTCCTGTACAGATTAGACGAAAACTGATCCACCGACAGACTAGAGCTATAACATTTCCAATCAATGTTGGGGAAGTTCAAGTATCGATAATGAACATGCTATTCCTTTCAAACCTACCGAGAATAATGTTGCTAATCCTCTCTTCCACCTCCCTGGAAATCTGCGGAGGCCTTTAACAAAACCCCAAGAAGTGTGACCTCTTCTCTCCTGTTTCTAACCTCAGCCGACACGACATCAGCAGACGAGTCCTCATCAAAAGTTCTCTCAACCACCGTTATACTATATTTGACTAACAAGGCCACACCTCCCCCTCTTTAACCGCCTTGCCTGTTTTTACTGAAAGATCTGATCCCTGGAACCTACAACATCCATTCCTCACCTATCTCTATCCATGTCTCCGAAATGGCCACAGCATCGAAGTCTCAGGTACCTAACCATGCTGCAAGCTCAACCATCTTATTTCGGATACTTTTGGCGTTGAAGTAGACACACTTTAAACCACATCGCTGTCTGCCAGTACATTCCTGTGACCCTGAAATCCTGTCCCTATACTCCTACTCTTATCCTCCTGTGCACTACAGCTACACCTCCGGTTCCCATCACCCTGCTGAGTTAATTTAAACCCACCCGAATAGCACCAGCAAATTTCCCACCCAGCATATTAGTGCGCTCAAGTTCAAGTGAAGACCCTCCTGTTTGTGCAAGTCCCACCTCCCCCTGAATTAGTCCCAATTATCCCAAAACATGAAATCCTCCCTACTGCACCATCCTTGCAGACACGTGTTTAGTTGATATCTCTCCAAATTCCTTGCCTCGCTATCACGTGGCACGGATAAGAATCCAGGAATAACAACTCTGATTGTTCTAGCTCTCAGCTTCAACCCGAGCTCCCTGATATCCTGCCTTACATCACTATCTCTGTTTCTACCTATGTCGTTGGTACCTACATGGAAAACGACTTGAGGTTGGTCACCCTCTCCCTTCAGGACCCCAAAGATACAATCTGAGTCATCACAGACCCTGGCACCTGGGAGGCAACACACCAACACGATAATCGTTCGCTCCCAACAAACCTTCTGTGTGAACCTCTAACTATTCAATCACCAATGACTGACACTCTACTCCTTTTCGTCCTTCACTTCTGTGCAATAGGGACAGACTCTGTGCCAGTGACCTGGGTCCCACTGTTTTCCCCTGGTAAGTTGTCCTCCTCACCAATATCCTAAACGCATACATGTTTTTTTCAGGGGAATGACCACAGGGGATCCCTCCATTGACTGTTTTTCCCCTTTTGAACAGTCATCCAGCTTTCTTCTTGCATAGGAGTAACTACTTCCCTGTAACTCCTATCTATCACAACCTCTGCCTCCCGAATAATCCGAAGATCATCCAGTTCCTTCTCCAGTTCTCTAACGTAGTCTTGGGGGACCGAGAGTTGGGCGCACTTCCCGCAGATGTACTTGGATGGAACACTATTGGCGTCCCTGATCTCAAACATCAGGCAGGAGGAATATTTCTCTCCATTCACTACCATCCCTGCTCGACACTTCGTCACAAAGTAAAATAAAGTGATGCTTACCTGATATGTCCCTTGTCTTTAAGGTTAGAGGAGGTGGTTGAGAGGGCAGTCCTAGAAAGGTAGGGTGTCGGGTTGAGAAGACACTGACTTATATCGCAGGAGGGAAATGAAAATAAGAAGTCCCTCCTTTCCCAGAAACCTCTGTTCTCTGACAAAATTTAAAAGCGCAAATCAGTGACTCACCACTCCCAGCAGGCCCTTGGTGCAAGCTGCTGTCCTTCGAGTTGCTGCTGTCGCTGCCGCTGTAAAACAGAAATGGAGGACTCCCGCGCTCGTGGTACATTTTTAAAGGTTCAAATCAGTGACTCGGCGCTCCCAGCAGGCCCCTGGTGCAAGCTGCTGTCCTTCGCCTTGTTGCTGCCACTGCCGCTGAAAACCTGAAATGGAGTGTTGTGGGTATATACTGAGAAATATTTCAGGTAACAGAGAATATTAATAGCTTTATTTGAATGAATTTATTATTGTATAAGGAAATAAAAATCATAATCCCTAATGGACAGACATTCTAATAAGTTCAGCGAATAATTATGCTTAAAATTGTGAATGCTTCAAGTTAGAATAATAACATGCAGTTATGAAGTAATATTCATTACGTCACTCATGAAGGCACAATATTCCAGAACGAGGCTGTGCTTTTTCTATAAAACAGACGTAGTACTTCTGCAGCAGATAAACATACCGTAAATTGTGTTAAAATTGAATGAAAGAGATCAAAGCTTTCAAGGTAATCCAGTGGCTGCATGGAAATACATTAGGAGCACGGAAGAATATTTGCAGTAAAGAAGTACAATAACGTCAGAAAATGCAAAGTTTTATCAGGAATTCCGATACCCAGGGGAGCGGGATTTTAAATACTAAACACCAAAAATTTTGAGTGTAAGTGCATTTCTATGAGTAACTCTTAGAATGGTATCCACGACGGAGAAGTTTGAGATATTTCCAATTGGTTATAGGCTTCAGAGAGATTCTATTTATTTATTTTCTTAAGGTTTGAAACAAGTATAAGTCCAATTGCCATGGTAATGGTCGACATGGTTTAATTAAGTGGAATGTTTTGGTCTGTGGGAAGGGGGAGAAGTGAATCGTGTTATATTGTTAAGTAGGCTATTTGGCATATCGACTCAACACAGATTCTCCTAAGAGCATCTCACGTCCATCTCTGTCCCTGTAACCGAGCATTTCCAAGTGATAACTCACCTAGCCCACTCATCCCTGGAATGTATCAGCAATATAGCATGGCCAAACCATCTAACCTGCGCATCTTTGGATTGTGGGAGAAAACCGGAGCAGCTGCGGGTAAGCCATGCCGACACGACGAGAATAAGTAAGCTCTTTCCAGAAAATCACCTGGAAGGGGAGTCTAACCGGTGTTCCTGGCGCTGTCAGGGTGCAGTGCTAACCATTGAGTGATCATGCTTCGCTTAATACCGGAGTGTTACAAGATGGTCCAATTACATTTATTATGGCAGTGTCCAACACGTCAACCAGAGTCACAAATCAATTTTTCTTCACCCAGTGCAGCTGTTCCAATACTCAAGGAGCATGACATCATCCATCATCCAGAATAAAACAGCCGCTTTATTGGGACCACATACAAAAAACATGCACTGCATGCACTTGTGAAACCTTCCGAGAAAGCGCATTCGACATCATGACTGCTTCCATCTCAAAAGACAAGCATAGCAGATATATGGGAAAGCATCTGCAAGTACTCTTCGAAGCCATTCAGCATCCGACTTGTACATAGTTTGGTATTATTTCTGCTTCATTTTGTGACAACGCTGAAATGCCCTTCCTAACTGCATTACCACTTGAATTTACCATGCAAGTTTTCTAATCTCCAAACTGAGGTGATCCTGCTTATCTCAGTGAGAACACAAAACATCCGTTAAATGATCATTCAAAGCAATTCCTAACACGCGACTTTAATTTCTCCTCGAGTTTTAGAAAATGCAAAATGAAAAGTGATGTGAGTTATCGAAGCACAGAAAGGGTGACAGATTGGAGATGTTCCCTGTCACTCTGCTCACAGATTTGCAGTTTATTCCACTAACAAGAGAAAAGGATAGATTTATTCATGAAGTTTAACGGTCAGTTATTGTTTCAGAGAGTTGCTTAGTGCAAGGTGCGTGCCCAAAGACTGACAATCGATATCGCATTTGAAACAGATTGCCTACAAATTCAGTTTGCGTCGGTTTCCTTAGAACGGAAAAAGTACACAGTGAAATGAGAAAACCGAACCACATTGCGGTAGTGATGAAATTCATATTCCATGTGACTTTAATTTCTCCTCGAGTGGAATGCAGGAGATCAAGATGACAGTTCACCATTACGTTTTTCAGGGAAACTCGCAACTTTAAATAAATGCTGACATAACTAGCGACCTCAGCATACTGTGAATGCCTTTTCTTCGAATGTCACACTCAGTGTTGAAATTTTCAGTTCAGTTTAATCAATGGGATAAATTTAATTGCGATGCATTCACTAATGGAAATTTTAATTATATCAATAACATTATGCTAACAAAGTTCCATATGCTACATTTAATTTTGGGAAGGGTTAGTTCAACAGTGATAAAGGCGATGCTTATGAACAGGTTTGAAAGATAAGAAGGGTTATATTCATTACAGATAGGACTTATCTTTGCTGAAGCGCTCAGCTCTGCAAATTAATGTCGTCCATGCTGTCAAATTCCGCACAAACTAACAATAATGCACCAATTCTAGATGGTTGAAATCATTAGATCTATGAATTTTTTTCATAACATCATTGACGATGGCTGTTTTCACTGTAGAACTTTGGAAAGAAAACCAAATAAATACTGTATGGCCAGCATTTATTGCAACAGGAAATCTGAAACAGACAAAGAAATAATGGAGAAATGAAGTAGGTTGAAGAACAATTATATCAGACTTAGAAAATTAACATTGAATTTCTCCCCACAGATACTCGGACTCTTGTTGGGGTTCTCCAACAATTTCCCTTCCTGCTTTCGTTCATATTTCCATTATTTGAAGTAATTTGATATGATTTGTGAGCTAAATCGTCATGTTGGTGAACAACCGCAACACGAACCCAAGACAATTCACTGTCTGTTTTTACCACTCGGATTTACCATGCAAGTTTTCTAGTCTCCAAACTGAGGTGATCCTGCTTATCTCAGTGAGAGGACAAACATCCGTTAAATGATCATTCAACGCAATTCCTAACACGTGACTTTAATTTCTCCTCGAGTTTTAGAAAATGCAAAATGAAAAGTGATGTGAGTTATCGAAGCAAAGAAAGGGTAACAGATTGGAGATGTTCCCTGTCACTCTGCTCACAGATTTGCAGTTTATTCCACTAACAAGAGAAAAGAATAGATTTATTCATGCAGTTTAACTGTCAGTTATTGTTTCAGAGAGTTGCTTAGTGCAAGGTGTGTGCCCAAAGACTGACAATCGGTATTGTATTTGAAACAGATTGCCTACAAATTCAGTTTGCGTCAGTTTCCTTAGAACGGAAAAAGTACACATTTAAATGAGAAAACCGAACCACATTGCGGTAGTGATTAAATTCATATTCATTTCCTATTCAGTCAGGAAAAGAGAAGAGTGAGTAACATGAACAATTTTCCGATCCATTGGCACAACTTGTTTCTATTTTTTCCACCTTAATGATCATTGACGGAAACAGATGGCACCATGAATCGGATGCGTTGGGGAGTGGGATGCAAATGAAATTCTTCTCGCTGAAGCAACCATTGAGTGTTGTGGCTCCAAAACTCAATCCCTCTACCAATAACAGCTAACACACCATATGCCTTCTTATCAACCCTATCAATTTGGGTGTCAACCTCTTTTCTCGATGAAGGCTTTTGTCCGAAACGTCGATTTTCCTGCTCCTCGGATGCTGCCTGACCCTGCTGTGCTTTTCCAGCACCACTCTAAACTAGATCCTGGCAACTTTCAGAGATTGATGTACATGGACATCGAGATCTCTGCTAATCTACACTGCTAAGAATCTTACCCTGAGCTCAGTACTCTTTATTTCTAAATTGCTCCTTCTAAAGGAAATGATGTCATACTTTTCCAAATTAAACTCCATTTGTTACCTCTAAACCCAGCTCTGCCGCTTATCGACATCCCTTTCTAAACTACAACATCCTTCAGCACTATCTAAAAGTCCACTGACCTCAGTGGCATCTGAAAATTTACTAATCCATCCTTCAACTCCCCCATCCAGATGATTTATTAAAAAAGAAAGACAACATTGGACCCAAAATATTTCCTTGCGATACCCCACGAGTAACTGTCCTTAGGATGAAAGTTTCCCATCAACCACCATCCTCTGTTTCCTTTCAGCTAGCCAATTTCTGGTCCATATCGCTACATGCCCCTCAATCGCATTCCTCCATATCTGATGCAATAACGCACTGTGGGGAACCTTATCAGACGCCTTACCGAAATCTATGTAGATCCCATCAACCACTTTACCCTCATCCACATGTTTGGTCACCTTCTCAAACAAGTCAATAAAACAGTTGTGAGACACGATCTACCTTTAACCGTGTTGACTATCTCTAATCAACTTATTCCTTTCTGGATGATTGTAAATCCTGACTCTTATCACCTTTTCCAACTTTACTGAAGTGTCACTGTTCTATAATTACCAGAGTTGTCTCTACTGCCTTTCTTGAACAAGGTGACAATATTTGCTATCCCTAATTCTTCTGGCACTATTCCTATAGAAAAAGACGACATAAAGATCTCTTCCCTGGATTCCCAGAGAATCCTAGGAAATGTCCCATCTGATACAGGGAGTTTATCTATTTTCACACTTTGTAGGATTGCTAACACCTCCTCCTTGTGAACCTCAATCCCGTCAGTCAGTTAGCCTGTATCACATTATTCTTCTGATCACCTATTTCTTCTCCTAGTGTGAACACTGAAGAAATATACTCATTTAACACTTCCCTATCTCATCGGACTCCGTGTTTAGCTTCCCACTACTATCCTTAATTTCTCCTAATCTTCTCCAGTAATTCTTTTATTCCTTCTATGCCTATAGGAAAATTCGGATTTTCCTTGATTGTATGTTTCAACACTTTCTGATGTCCCCTCATGGCACCTCTTAGCTCTCTCTTTAGGCCGTTCCTGGCTAGCCTGTAAACCTCAAGCGCCTTAACTAAGCCTTCACGTCTCATCCTGACATTAGCCTTCTTCTTTCTCTTGACAAGCGAGTCAACTTTTTTAGTAAATCACGGCTCCCTCGCTCAATCACATCCCCCCTGCCTAACTAGTATATACTTATCAAGGACATGCAACAGCTGGTCCTTGAATAAGCTCCACATTTCAATTGTGCCCGTTCCATGCATTTTCCTTCCGGATCCTATGCATTCTAAATATTGCCTAACAGCATCATAATTGTCTTTCGCCCAGCTATAACTCGTGTCCTGCAGTATTACCTGTCCCTTTCCATCGCTTAAATAAACATTGTGATCACTATCACCAAAGTGTTCACCTAACTTCAAATCTAACACCTGGCCGGGTTCATTTCCCAGTACCAAATCAAATGTGGCTTTGCCCCTTGTTGGTGTGCCTTCATACTCTTTCAGAAAATTCTCTTGCACACGTTTGACAAAAAAACTTTGCCATCTAAAGTACTAGAACGAGAGTGTTCCCAGTCACTATTTGGACAGTTAAAGTACCCCACAATACCTACGTTGTTACTCTTGTTCCTGTCCAGAATTATCTTTGTTATCCTGTCAACTACAATCTCTGGAAGTATTCGGAGGCTAATAGAAAACTTCCAACGTTGTGACCTCTCCTTTACCCTTTCTAACCTCAGTCCAAGTTACTTCAGTAGACAAGTCCTGAAACGTCCTTTCTTGCAAAGTAATGCTGTCGTTGACTAAATCTGCCATAACTCCCCCTTCACCGTTTTCTCTGTTCTTACTGAAGCATATAAATCTTGGAACCTGTTAGATCCATTTCTGTCCCTGCTCTATCCAAGTCTCCGCAATGGTCACAACATCGAAGTGCCAGTTAGCAACCAATTCCTCATAATTCGGATGGAAGCTTTGAAGATATAAATCCTAAAGTCTGCCTGTTCCTCCACATTACAAAGAGTCTTGTCTTTATTCACGAAATCTGCACTGAAATTCGAAATTGCAAAATGAATCACTTCACATTTTTCCCGGTTAAATTTCATCTGCCACTTCACAACCCATATCTGCATCCTGTCAATGTCCCATCGCGACCAAAATAGTCTTCTACACTCTCCACATCATGGTGAATGTTAGGGTATTAAGGAGTGTAGTGGAACAGAAGGGTCTTGGAGTTCAGGTGCACTGTTCTCTTAAAGTGGAGTCACAGATATAGAGGGCAGTGAAAAAGATTTTTGGTACACTGGCCTTCATTAGTCAGTGAAATGATGTGAGAAATGGTGAAGTTATGTTGAAATTGTATAGGACGTTGTTAATGTCGGATTCTGGATTATTATGTTCAGTTTTGGGCCCATTACTTTCAAAAAGATATTATTAAACTGGAAAGAGTTTCGAAGCAATTTGCAAGGGTAATGCTGGCACTCAAAGGTCAGATTATGGAGAAACGTTCGACAATCTGGGACTTTTTTCTTTAGAATGTAGGAGACTGAGGAGGGATCTTACTGAAATATATAAGATCACGAGAGGTATGAACAGAGTAAATGCACTTAGACTTTTTCCGAGGGTTGGGGAATCAAGGGAGAGAGAAGGACAGCGGCGGGTACATTAGCAACATTTAAAAGTGTTGTGAAATTGAAAGCGTGTACTCTACATTTAAAAGAGAGTGAATGCTGTTCTGAATTTAGAGCTTACAGGCAACTTGTAAATGACGAGATGGCTTTCCAAGAGTGAACTGGCAAATTGAACATCTATAGCATTTGGCTGTAAAATGGATACCTGAGTTGGTTGGAATTCTATAAGAATTCGAATTTAACCAATCAGTTTAAATTATGCACCAGGATACTGAAACCCAAATCAAGTTTGAATTTAATGTTGTGCCATCATAGAACCAATGACAAGATTCGATGTTCGGGATAATGCAAAATGTGTTCATTTGAAAATTGCAGAAATAACAACTGTTATCGATTAAATTAGGAAGCATTATCTATCAAATGTAATTTGTCTTATGAAGCATATTCGCAGTAAATTAAATAAGATAAACAAGTGAGATTTTCATCCAGATGAGGACAGACACTGAAGATGACAGTGGTTGTGTTGTTATGAAATTAAGTTGATGTAATTTCAATAGGTGTTGTATTAGAACAGCGTGGTGTTATTGAGTTGAAGATGGATAGTAAACTGTTAAAAGAAAGGGGTGCGTAAAACTGTGAAAAGTTACTATTTAATGTTCATTTTTCAATTTAAAAATAAATTGATGTTATTTTGTCGAAATAGTGGAATTTGGGACTTCTCAATCACTCATGTTCTAACCGATTAAGATACAAGATTAGCTTTTCTGGGTGTTTGATTTATTAACAGAGGAGGTCACCTTCATGTCATAACTCTATATTTTTGATTTTCTTCATTCATAATATTGCAATGATGCGCCTTGCCAACTGATCAGAAGTAGCTTCGTAGTAGCTTCCTCGGTAGTATAGTGGTTAGTATCCCCGCCTGTCACGCGGGAGACTGGGGTTCAATTCCCCGCCGGGGAGTCTGTGGCATTACTGGGCGGCACGGTGGCACAGTGGTTAGCACTGCTGCCTCACAGCGCCAGGTTCAATTCCTGACTCAGGCGACAGACTGTGTGGAGTTTGCACGTTCTCCCCGTGTCTGCGTGGGTTTCCTCCGGGTGCTCCGGTTTCCTCCCACAGTCCAAAGATGTGCTGGCCAAGTGAATTGGCAATGCTAAATTGCCCGTAGTGTTAGGGAAGTGGTAAATATAGGGGGTCTGGGTGGGTTGCGCTACGGCGGGTCGGTGTGTACTTGTTGGGCCGAAGGGCCTGTTTCCACATTGTAAGTAATCTAATCTAGTTCCTTCGTAGTCCCTTGATCTGGCTATGGGAGCTAGTGGAATTTGAACTCAATATAAATGTGAAATTAAAAATCTAATGACAACAATGAAAGTGACGTCGATTGTCAGGGTCAGAAACAAAAATATCTGATTCATTAATATTCCGTAGGGAAGCAAACCTAATTGGCCGACATATTTTGTACAGATCCTCAGCACTCTAGTTTGCTCTCAACTGCATTCTGGATACTCAGAAATGAGCTGTGAGTTCTGACCGATCCAACGACACCCATGTACTCTGAATGAATTTTCGAGAAAAGTGGCAATTGAAGCCATTTCTCAGTTTGCCCACCAAATGCCTCATTTGTGATTGAATCTTAGCACAATCCATGTGAGGACTTGGACATTACAAACAAAATTCTGTTTGAAAACGTCCTTCCAATCAAAGAAAGAGAAGAAGCACGTGAACAGTAAGGGGCTGTGCCTTGGTATCATGTCAGAGAGATCCAGTGGTTTACCATGTCTGCTTAAACCTCGTAATCGCTTCAAAATTGTCATTAACAGTAACAATGATTTTATTATTTTATTTACAAAATATGATCAAGAAAGGCGAAATAAGCTTATGCCTGACATACAATCAGGTGAGTTATAAATTCGTTATGAGAAGAGAAAAGATATTTTCTTATGAAGGTTTAGATCATTAGATAATGTTATTTTATAAAATTTGAATAATGCCAATATTTCTATAGTGATAGATATGTACAGCACGGAAACAGATGTACAGCAGTGAAACTCGTTCATGTCATCCAGATATCCTAAAATAATCTCGTTCCATTTGCCATCACGTGGCTCATATCCTTCGGAACACTTCTTAATCAGACACCCAACTTAATGTTTTATTTTTAAATGTAAATTTCACAGATTCCTTTAGGAGCGTATTCCATACACTTACTGAGTGAGAAAGCTGCCTTTTACATCCATTTCAAATCTTTCTCCTCTCACCGTCAACTTGTAATTTTTTGTTTTGTCTTCCAGCAATAATGATGGTAATTACAGCTCCAAACATCGAGATTTTGAAAACAAAAAGGAACAATTACGAAAAATGCAATGTTCAGGATTGCGATTGAATCCACGTCCACAGTTAATCTGGTAACAAATGTAGCCTATTGTCACTACCGTCAACATGAAAAAAGTGTCTATCTTTAGGAAGAGTAAATATTAACCTTCATATGGAATTGGGCAAAGGGAACACTGGTCATTCGAAATTAAAAACATTTGTTTATGGACAAATGACTGAAAGCATGTGGATTGACAAAGAGACAATTAACTGCACCTTAAAAAAGAAAATAAGTCATAAGGGACATACGGGAGCTCTTTTTGACAGTTCTCATGAAGCAGATTTTGTGGACAGCATTTCCCACTCTAAGGATCCCAGAGAGTAGTGTCATCATTTAGTCTTCATTCGGCAGATAAAAGATGAACCAGAAACCAAAGCGGTGTATCGAGGGAAGATTCCTCCAATACAACTGCAAGACGCCGAACGAACACATGTATGGAGGCGTTGCGATCCTCATTACTTCCCCTAATTTGAATTCAACGTATCGGAATATTGATTCATCAGCTCTGGATCAAGGTTGGATCGTAGTATGTATTAAATGCATGAGGTTTACCTGCCCGCGTTTGACTGAAAAAGAAACTTTGCATTTGTTAATAAACCTCGTTTATAGATCCTTTATTCATTTTTACCTGGTACAGATTAGCCATTGAATTGAATACTTTCCTAATAGAAACACAATGACTTATTGTGTAACATGCAGAAAATTTGGACTAGAGAGAAAGACCTCACTGGTCCACCATCCACCAACTGCATTTTTCTGGAATGATAGCCCTAAAGATTCCACAAACATTCCATGACATTGTGTTGACTTGTATGCTGTTCTAAGATGTCAGCCTCTCCTTTTTTAATTCCTAGCTTGAAACATTTCAAACTCTCAAGCTCCCTCCAACATTTCCGCGTCCCAGGAACAATGAATAATTGTGTTCAGGTTCTCTGCAATTTCCATCATTGCTTTGATTAACGATGCTCATAAGTCCCATCCGCAAACGATAAATTATCAACAGTAAAAGAAAATAAATGCTGTATTGAAATGTAAATGATTTAATCCTGTTCGTGCAGTTACTATAATTAATGGTCCACTCCATGGAGATTGATTGTGAGTCTGGAGGATAACACTCTTCTGTTAATAAGGGGCTGCTCTCAATGTGTTATTCGATACTGCCAATGGGAGCATCACGCATGAAAGCAGGTAGAAAACGAAGACGATCTGAGATCAACAAACATGAATGTTAAAACGATGGATCAGAATCTGAGGAACCGAGATTGGAACGCTACAACAACGGACAAGAGTTATTCCTGATCATTTTTCTCTCTTACATATTACGACTGGCTGAAATTACAACAGCGGATTCAATATGTACTTGAATATAATTCAAACAAGTTACTACCCTATCCACGCTATCACTGGAGTTCCCGATAGGTTTCTTTAAACCTTTATTAATGCTGTATACAATGGTCCATTTATTAACTTCCTATGACTAGAAAACTACGCATATATTTATTTTCACATCCAGTCACGTTCAGGATTATCTAATGATTAATTATATTAACTACCTCGCCAAACCCAGAGGCTAAGTTAGTCTTTTCGCATGTTGCTCAATCCATTTGTCAATTCTGAGCTGAGCATACGGGCATTGCCTTTTTTCGGACGTTCAAAATTTCAAACCGTATCGTATTTCGATCCAAAACATTGACCTATTCCACTTCCTTTATATTACACATTCACAAATATTCTTCAATGCATGTAGAAAGTAGAACAAAGAACATTACAGCACAGTGAAGGTTGTTCTGCGCTCAATGTTGCGCCTACCTTGGAACCAATCTGAAGCCCTTCTATGCTGTACTATTCCATTTTCATTGGTATGTTTATCCAGTGAACATTTAAATGCCCTTAAAGTTGGCGAGTCTACTACTGTTGGAGGCGGTACTCTCCACGCCCCTACTACTCTCTGAATAAAGAACATACCTCTATCATCTGTCCTATATACTGTCAACCCTCAATTTAAAGCTATGTCCCCTCTTGCTAGCCATCGCCATTCAAAGAAAATGGCTTTCTCTAGTCCGTTGATTATACTATATGTCTCATATATAGCGCTCAACCTTCTTCTCTCTGACGAAAACAACATCAAGTCCCTCAGTTTTTCCTCAAAAGACCTTCCCTCCATACCAGGCAGCATGCCAGGAAATAACCTCTGAACACTTTCCAAAGCTTCCATATCCTTCTTCTTGTGCAGTGACCAGAACAGTAAGCCACACTCCAAGTGCGGCTGCAACAAAGTTTTGTACAGCTGCAGCATGACCTCGTGGTTTCGAAACTCAATCTCTCTACCAACAATAGATAACGCTTAGTATGCCTTCCTAACAAAACTACCAACCTGCGTGGCAACGTTCAAGGATCTATGCATATGGGCGCCGATATCTGTCTGCTAATCTGTACTACCGAGAATCGTGCCATTAACCCAGCGCTCTTTATTCCTGTTGCTCCTTCCAAAGTGAATCATCTCACTTTTCCTCATTAAAGTACATTTATCGCCTCTCAGCCCGCCTCTGCAGCTTATCTATGACCCCCTCTGAACTACAACATCCTTCAGTTCTATCCACAACACTACCGACCTTAGTGTTATGTGCAAATTTACTAACATATACTTCTCAACCCTCATCCTTGTCATTTCTCAAAATGACAAACAGCTGTAGCATCTAATGGATCCTTGTGGTACACCACTTGTAACTGAACTGCAGGATGAACATTTTCCTTCAACCACCACCCTCTCTCTTCTTTCAGTTATCCAATTTCTGATTCAAAACGCGAAATGACACTCAATCCCATGCACCTGTATTTTGTGCAATAGCCCTTGTTTTATTGTTCAACCCAGATTTGACTCTACCATGTTATCACAGCCATCTTTCCGAACGTTCCTTCCTAAGCCAGAAGTTAGCCTTTATATTTCCGCTAGTATTCAAACTGAGACGAAATACTGTTCACCTGTCAGTACTCTGCTCAATGACTGGCATTGTTTTGTGGTCTGCCGGAATACAATTATTTTCAACTATCACGTATTTCTACACTATAATAATTTATCCACATTCTCGTGTACTTCACTCCCTCATTAACTTGTTAATGTTCAACATGGAACCCTTCTGTATCTCAGGAATTCTGAATAGTGCTGAATACTGAGCAGATATTAATTCAGCTGCATATTAAAAAATCTCATAATCAATCAAGAACTGTAAAATTGATTTAATCTTCATTGCATGAAGCAACCAAAATGAGACTACTAAAATGAACAAGTTAAGCTTCACAACTCAACTTGGCTATTATCTGACAAAGTTAAAAATCATATAACACCAGGTTATAGTCCAACAGATTTATTTGGAAGTAGGAGTTTTAGGTTTGAAAGCTTGTACTTCCAATTAAACCTGTTTGATTATAACCTGGTGCTACGTAATTTCTAACATTGGTACCTCCACATGATATTATCAGATTCATGATGGAACTTGGCCACAATTCTTCCAGGGATTATCTCTGGATATTGTCAGAGCTCAAACTTTATGAAATGCTGTTCTGCAGAGTTCTGCTAAAAAAAAAAGAGTTTTGATATTTAATTCTCATATAGAGTTCTGACTTCACATCCATTGTACAATGTGTTGACGGTTCTGTGGAGTCCTACCATCTAAAATATTTATTATTCTTTTGGAGTCTTTGAAACTGCAGCATGCTTCGTTGCCAGAATAAGCTTCTTCGTTCCGTGTTGCATTTGTCCTCAACTATATTGTTTGAAGATACAATTTTACTCTACTTAACTCCTTGAATTCTGCTGAACGGCAATCAGTTGTTTTTTATGGTAGTAATTCAGCCACTCATGAAGCAGTTGGCTAGTCAGCTTCATTTATGCAATTCCGACTTCCTTTTTACCGGACATGATTAATTGCTTTCAATCACTCTGTAAGAATGTGTATTTTCCCCTGAACAGCTTATTTCATATTGATGTATTGCTGACACATTCTGTCTATGACAATTTATCTTCGATTCAGTCATTCAATTCATGAGCAGTTATGGAAGCTTTGCCTTCTGCATTATCACAAGAAGTACCCCCTCTCTGATGCTATGCTCGAACTAAGGACATTATAAAACTCATGTGGTTGAGTCCACAGGATAAACTTCTATTAACTTACCAAGTCTTACAGTACAAAGACGGCCCTTTTGCACAAACTGGTTCGTGCTAATCAAAATGGCCATTGCCACTAACCTCATAATCTATGCACTTGGCCTATATCCTCCTAATCCTTTCCTATCCATGCATTTGTTCAAATAAATTTAAAAGCTGGTAATGTACCCGCCTCAAAAGCTTCCACTGGCAAAAATGTAGTCCCGCAGGATCCCTTTTATTCATTCCCTGCTAAGCTTAAACTGATGTTGTCTAGTCCTCGATTTCCCAACACTGTGATAAGGACTGAGTGCAATCTCCCTATCCAGGCCTATCCTGCTCTGATACAATTCTGTCATACATCCCCTCAGTCTCCTGTACGCTAAATAAAAATCTCCTGGCTTGTCTCCCTATAACTCAGACCTGAGTCCGAGAAATATTCTTGTATATTTATTTTGCACTGTTTTCAGTTTAAGATATCTTTCCGATAGCAAGGTGACCAAAACGGAACACAATGCTGCAAGTTTGGATTGAAGGATGTCCTCTTCAGCTGCAAAATAACATCAGAATGTCTATATTCAGTGTCCTGACTGACGAAGTCCAGTGTGCCAATGGTCTTTTTCATTGCCCTGTCTAACTGTGACTCCACTTTCAGAGAACTGTGCACCTGAACTCGAGGGTCCCTTTGTTAAATTACCCACTGTAAGGCACTACCATTCACCATGAACTCTTACCTTGATTCGAGTTTCCAAAATGCAAAACCTCATTACTATCCATATCGTGGGCGGCACGGTGGCACAGTGGTTAGCACTTCTGCCTCACAGCGCCTGAGACCCGGGTTCAGTTCCCGACTCAGGCGACTGACTGTGTGGAGTTTGCACGTTCTCCCCGTGTCTGCGTGGGTTTCCTCCGGGTGCTCCGGTTTCCTCCCACAGTCCAAAGATGTGCGGGTCAGGTGAATTGGCCATGCTAAATTGCCCCTAGTGTTAGGTAAGGGGTAAATGTAAGGGTATGGGTGGGTTGCGCTTCGGCGGGTCGGTGTGGATTTGTTGGGCCGAAGGGCCTGTTTCCACACTGTAAGTCTAATCTAATCTAGACTCCACTTACCCTGTTTCTGCCGACTTCCCCAGCTGATCCTGATCCTGATATGCTTTCTGATAATCTGCACTATACATGATAAAGCCTATTTTGTTGTCATCTGTAATGTTATTAATTATGTTTTGCACATTTACATTCAAAATATTGATATAATTAAAAAAGACAATTGGGGAAGCGCCAATCCCGGAGGCACTACAAAGTAACATCTTTCCAGTCTGACAAGCATCTTTCCACTATTTCCGTCTGTTTTCTACAATCAAGACAATTGTGTATCCAAGTTGCCAGCTCCCCCGAATTCCATGCCGACGAACCTACCAGAGAAGCCTGTCGTGCGCAATCTAATCAAAGAACTTGCTGAATTCAATATAGAATATGTCTTCCGCCCTGCCTTGCTATGACATTGGTGAAACTCCGCTGCTGATTTTAAAACCAGCTACACAGAAGACATTTATCCCGTGTAGTAATCTGTGAAAGAAAATCGAACTGCCAAGAACTATGTAAAGTAAAATTATCTACTTTATTTCCTAAAGTATAACAGAAGAATTTACTTACCATTATTTACAGTTTATTTCTCTGATCTATTTTTACGTTCCACTCTGTAATACTGGTCTCATAATACTCACAGTTAAGGTTTACAAAACAACACTTCTTATCACAAAATCAGACAGCATTAGTTTTGTCTTTGGATCTAACTGATTCTTCATTTCTCCTTGTTAGGAATTTCTGCGTTACAGGTTACTAATCGAAAACATACTCTGAAGAGAGATAGTTTTCAAACAGTCTGTTACGTGCTAGGACGTAACAGTTCTCCTCTCAACTGTTCAATGTTCCCCCGGTCTTATACCCCAGAGCATCAGATTGTGCCATTAGCTTTTAAGATTGTCAATATACTCAATCAAACTTGATTGGAAATTGGCACTTTTTTCGGGGTATAATTTAAACTGATTGGTCGAATTTGAATTTCTTTTTGACCCACGGAAACGAGCTAATCTAGTTGATTGACCAAGTTTTACATACATTGTTGTCTTATTGAGAACACTTGGTGCTTTGTCCGGTACATCCGCTGGTTTTAACTCTCTTAATGTACACCCACATCTTCATAACCTTCGTGGTCACTTCGTGAAAGAACACTGACAAATTTGTGATTCATGATCACCCACGGACAAAATCATGCTGAATATTCATTTACAAACACTATGTTTCCAAATGCAAGTATATCTTAACCCTCAGAATCTTCTCAGGTAACTTACTGATCTATCGTTCCCAGGCTTTTGCATACAACCTTTCTTGAATTAAAACACAACATTCGCTACCATCATGTCTTCTGGTACATCACCCGTGACTAACTAATATGCAGACATATCAGTCCATAAGACCATAAGACATAGGAGTGGAAGTAAGGCCATTCGGCCCATCGAGTCCACTCAGCCATTCAATCATGGCTGATGGGCATTTCAACTCCACTTACCAGCATTCTCCCCGTAGCCCTTAATTCAACTTAGATTAGATTACTTACAGTGTGGAAACAGGCCCTTCGGCCCAACAAGTCCACACCAACCCGCCGAAGCGCAACCCACCCATACCCCGACATTTATCCCTTACCTAACACTACGGGCAATTTAGCACGGCCAATTCACTTGACCCACATATCTTTGGACTGTGGGAGGAAACCGGAGAACCCGGAGGAAATCCACGCAGACACGGGGAGAAGGTGCAAACTCCACACAGTCAGTCGCCTGAGTCAGGAATTGAACCCGGGTCTCAGGCGCTGTGAGGCAGCAGTGCTAACTATTATGCCACCGTGCCGCCCACTCGTGACATCAAGAATTTATCAATCTCTGCCTTAGCATCCCGGCCTCCACTGCACTCTGCGGCAATGGATTCCACAGGCCCACCACTCTCTGGCTGAAGAAATGTCTCCGCATTTCTGTTCTGCATTGACCCCCTCTAATTCTAAGAATGTGTCCATGGGTCCTAGTCTCCTCACCTAACGGAAAAAAATTCCTAGCGTCCAGCCTTTCCATGGCATGTATTATCTTGTAAGTTTCTATTAAGTCTCCCCTTAATATTCTAAACTCCAATGAATGCAATCCCAGGATCCTCAGCCGTTCCTCGTATGTTAGACCAACCATTCCAGGGATCATCTGTGTGAATCTCTGCTGGACACGTTCCAGTGCCAGTATCTCCTTCCTGAGGTGTGTGGACCAAAACTGGACACAGTACTCCAAATGGGGTCCAACCAGAGCTTTATACAGTCTCAGTAGCACAACGGTGCTTTTATATTCCAACCCTCTTGAGATAAATGACAACATTGCATTCGCTTTCTTAATCACGGACTCAACCTGCATGTTTACCTTTAGAGAATCCGCGACTAGCATTCCCAGATCCCTTTGTACTTTAGCTTTAGGAATTTTCTCACCGTTTAGAAAGTAGTCTATGCTTTTATTCTTTTTTTTTCCAAAGTGCAAGACCTCGCATTTGTTAACGTTTAATTCCATCAGCCATTTCCTGGACGACTCTCCCAAACTGTCTAGATTCTTCTGCAGCCTCCCCACTTCCTCAGTGCTACCTGCCTGTCCACATAACTTCGTATCATTGGCAAACTTCGCTAGAATGCCCCCAGTCCCTTCATCCAGATCATTAATATGTAATGTGAACAGCTGCGGCCCCAACACTGAACACCTCATGTCACCGGCTGCCATTCTGAAAAATAACCTTTTATCCCAACTCTCTGCCTTCTGTATGAAAGCCAATCCTCAATCCATACCAGTCGTTCACCTCGAACACCATGGGACCTTGCCTTGCTCAGCAGCCTCCCGTATGGCACCTTATCAAAGGCCTTTTGGAAGTCTAGATAGACCACATCCACTGAGTTTCCCTGGTCTAACCTAACTTGTTGCCTCTTCAAAGAATTCCAACAGGTTTGTCAGACACGACCTCCCCTTAATAAATCCATGATGACTTATTCTAATCTGATGTTCTTCCAAGAATTAGAAACCTCATCCTTAATGATGGATTCTCGAATTTTACCAACAACCGAGGTTAGGCTAATTGGCCTATAATTTTCCATCTTTCGTCTTGATCCTTTCTTGAACAAGGCGGTTACAACAGCGATCTTCCAATCATTCGGGACTTTCCCTGACTCCAGTGAATTTTGAAAGATCTCAACCAATGCCTCCGCTATTCCCCCAGCCACCTCTCTCAGAACTCTAGTGTGTATCCCATCAGGGCCAAGAGATTTATCAATTTTAAGACCTTTTAGCTTTTCTGGCACTTTCTCTTTTGCAATGGCAACCATACTCAACTCAGCCCCCTAGCTTCCTTTAATTGGTGGGATATTAATCACTGTGAAGACTGACGCAAAGTAATTGTTAAGTTCTCCTGCTATTTCCTTATCTCCCATTACTAGGCTTCCAGCATCAGTTTGAAGAGTCCCAATGTCTACTTTTGCCTGTCATTGTTTCTTATGTATTGAAAGAAACTTTTACTATCATTTCTAATATTGCTGGCTAGCCTATCTTCATATTTGATTCTCTCCTTCCTTATTTTTCGCTTTGTTATTCTCTGTTTGGTTTTGTAGCCTTCCCAATCTTCTGATTTCCCACTGCTATTGGCCACTTTATAGGCTCTCTCTTTTTCTTTAATACATTTCCTGAGTTCCTTTGTCAGCCACGGCTGTCTAATCCCTCCCCGGATAATCTTTCTTTTCTTGGGGATGAACCTCTGTACAGTGTCCTCAATTATACCCACAAACTCCTGCCGTTTTTGCTCTACTGTCTTCCCCGCTAGGCTCTGCTTCTAATCTATTTTTGTCAGTTCCTCTCTCATGCCCTCATAATTACTTTTATTTAACTGTAACACCATTACATCCCATTTTGCCTTCTCTCTTTCAAACTGCAGAGTGAACTCTACCATCTTATGATCGCTGCTTCCTGAGGTTCCCTTACTTAAAGATCTTTTATAAAGTCTGTTTCATTACATAGCACTAGGTCCATAATAGCCTGCCCCCTTGTGGGCTCCATGACAAGCTGTTCCAAAAAGCCATCCTGTAAACATTCCATGAATTCCCTTTCTTTGGATCCACTGGCAACATTGTTTGCCCAGTCTACCTGCATATTGAAGTCTCCCATGATCACAGTGACCTTGCCTTTCTGACATGCCTTCTCTATTTCCCAGGACATGTTGCGCCCCTCTCCTTCCATATTTGATCCTCTCCTTCATTATTTCTCGCTTTGTTATTCTCTGTTTGGTTTTGTAGCCTTCCCAATCTTCTGATTTCCCACTGCTATTGGCCACTTTATAGGCTCTCTCTTTTTCTTTAATACATTTCCTGACTTCCTTTGTCAGCCACGGCTGTCTAATCCCTCCCCGGATAATCTTTCTTTTCTTGGGGATGGACCTCTGTACAGTGCCCTCAATTATACCCACAAACTCCTGCCGTTTTTGCTCTACTGTCTTCCCCGCTAGACTCTGCTTCTAATCTATTTTTGTCAGTTCCTCTCTCATGCCCTCATAATTACTTTTATTTAACTGTAACACCATTACATCCCATTTTGCCTTCTCTCTTTCAAACTGCAGAGTGAACTCTACCATCTTATGATCGCTGCTTCCTGAGGTTCCCTTACTTAAAGATCTTTTATAAAGTCTGTTTCATTACATAGCACTAGGTCCATAATAGCCTGCTCCCTTGTGGGCTCCATGACAAGCTGTTCCAAAAAGCCATCCTGTAAGCATTCCATGAATTCCCTTTCTTTGGATCCACTGGCAACATTGTTTGCCCAGTCTACCTCCATATTGAAGTCTCCCATGATCACCGTGACTTTGCCTTTCTGACATGCCTTCTCTATTTCCCGGGACATGTTGCGCCCCTGGTCCTGACCACTGTTAGGAGGTCTGTACATAACTCCCATTATGGTTTTCTTTTTGCCTCAGTGGTTCGTCAATTCCACCCACACAGACTCCACATCATCCGACGCTATGTCATTCAGTGCCAGAGATTTAATTTTGTTTTAAACTAACAGGGTAACCTCATCCCGTTTGCCCACCTCCCTGTCTTTTCGATAATTTGAAAATCCTTAGAGGTTTAACTGCCAGTCCTGACCCCTCTGCAACCACGTCTCTGCAATGCCGACCACATCACAATCATTCACTATGATCTGCACCGTTAGTTCATCTGCTTTGTTTCGAATGTTATGAGCATTCAGGTAAAGTGTCTTAATGCTAACTTTGTCATATGAGATATTGGAAGTCATAAGATGTCCTAAGTTATTCTTCCTTTTTGCTGCATTCCCAGTCTGCATCGAGTTTACATCCTCCTGCACATATGCTATCCTGTTGCTTATCTTTCCATTTAACTCCATACTCCTGTCGCTTTCACTTTCCCTTCCCCCCAACTCAGAAGTTTAAAGTCCTACTGACCACCTATTTATCGTCTTCGCTAGAACATTGGTACCTGATCGGTTCAGGTGGAGATCGTCCCAACAGTACAGACACCCCTGTTCCAAAACTGATGCCAATGCCCCATGAAGTGGAATCCCTCTTTCCCACAACAATCCCTTAGCCACGTGTTTACTTTCCTAATTTTCTTATTCCTATACCAATTGGCACGTGGCTCGGGCAGTAATCCGGAGATTATGACCCTTGAGGACCTGTACTTCAATTTCCTTCCTTGTGCTTCGCAATCCCCAAACAGGTCCTCCACGCTAGTTTTGCCTATGTTGTTAGTACCAACGGGGACCAGAATAACTGGATCCTCCCCCCCCCCCCGCTCCAATATCCTCTCAAGCCGGTCGGAGATGTCCCGCACCCTGGCACCGGGCAGTCAACACACCATGCGAGACTCCCGATCTGGCTTGCAAAGGATACTATCTGTCCCCCTAATTATATAACCACTCCTTGTCTATTTGCTCCCCCCCTCTTGAATGGCCTTCTGCCGTGGTCAGCTGACTCATCCTGTCCAGAGCCCGTTTCCTCATCCGTACAGGGAACAAGAATCTCATACCTGTTGGACAAGGTCAAGGGATAAGTCTCCTCCACTGCTGAATTCAGGTTCCCCCTACCTGCCTCACTTACAGTCACATTCTGATGTCCCTGATCACTCGCTTGAAGTGAATTACTTAATCTCCCAGGTGTGACTGTCTCCTGAAACAAAGCGTCCAGGAACTCTCCCCCTCCCGGATGTGCCACCCTGTTTGGAGCTCAGATTCCAGATCATCAACTCTGATCCGGAGTTCTTCCAGCAACCAACACTTGCTGCAGATGGGGTCAATGCCATTCACAATGGGATCAGCCAGCTCCCAAATCACCTGCCCATCACCTGCCCAGCCATCTCCGCGTAGTTAATTACTTTGTTACTTTGTTCAGGTTTGAGTTAAAATACTTTCTGATACCTCTCTGCTGTAGTCTTTTCCTAAAAATGAATTAATAGATATACAAAAAAGTAAGTTTTAAACCAGTCACTGGTGAAGAAGTAGAAAATCCTTACCTTAGAAAAACAGAGTACTTGAGAGGGTTAGAAGAGGAGGGTGGGTGGGAGATACTACAGTTGCGGAGTCTTGGGTTTAGCAGCCTTCCTGATTTATATGCTCACTGTTTTCCTTCCCGCATTCCCCTCTGGCCGTCGTCACTTCCCGCTACTGCTCCCGCTCTTTCTGTGAAGAGAGAGAGAAAAAAAACACCGCTGCCCGCTACCGGTAAGTAATTTTAAAACAAACTGTCTTACCTTAGCTGTAGTCTTCCGGGTTCGTTTATACTCAGCCGCTGCTCCCAATCTAAGTACAAGCCACTGAACTGTCGTCTCTCGGCTCTTGTTGTGTTTAGGACCAAGATATTTACATATCTTCTTTTTTTTAATAAATCCACCGCCTCCTGTTATGTAGACTGTACCCACGTTTCTAAGACTTCATATCTTTCTGTCATTGTGCACCTGTTGGAAACATTAATTCAGGAAGAGTAAAATATAGAATGGGGTTTGTTAATTCTCTTTGGTGTAAACAGGACATAACCGGTTAATCTTCTACAATATTAGCTTAAAATCATAGTGTGGATATCATGAAACTCAGTTAGGGCCTGGATTGTAAATATCATAATCATACCATGTTATCATTCAGATATTGTAAGGATCCGTGTTCAATGCCTTGAATCACTGCTAAATATCATTAGGTTTGTACCGTGTAAGGTGAGACAATTCATGACTTTGGGGAATTTAGTCGGGTTAATGATGGAGACTCTACACAACTTCTCATGTGGAAATGTATGTACATAAATTTACTTCATTGTTTGTACTGATATTTTGTGTTCCTGTATTCTCAATCAAGTCTTCTTTGAGCAGCTGTCGACTCCAATTATTGACTTAATTGTCCATCAACATTTGCAACAACATTTGGCTCTACTGCATGAATAAAACTTGGTCATTGTCTGCTGCATAAGATAAACGTGCATAGCATTACAAGTAATGTACTACGTGGATAGAAGACTGGTTATCCCACAGAAAGCTAAGAGTAGGGTCAAATGCGTAATTTTCTGGTTTGCTGGTGTGCCTCAGTGGTGAGCATTCGTACCACAATTGACTATAATTCACATGGGCGATTTCAAGTTGCGACCAAATGCCAGTGTCTCCAAGTTCGCAGATGACACTAAAAGGAGCAGTAGATCAAAGTGTGCAGATTGCTCTGAAAGTATGCAGAGGTTTTAGATAGATTACCGCAGCGCACAGGGGCCTGGCAGATGAAAGACAAACTTAGAAAAGGCGACGTAATCCATTCTGGTAGAAATAGCAGCAAAATGGACTATTATTATTGCAGTTAACAATTGCAGCATGCTGACATGTAGAGGGACCTGGGTGTCCATGTGCATGAAGCAGAAAAAATTGGTTTTCTGGTGTTACATGCAATTATGAAGGCTAATAGAATATGGTCGTTCAATGCTAACGGGACGTAGTTGAAAAATAAGGAGCTTTTACAACAACTGCATACGATGCTAGTGAGGGCACACCTCACGTGGGTAGTTTTGGATTCCTTAATTCTGAAATCATTTCTTGAAATTGGAGGAGATGCACAGGATGTTCAGAAGATTGGTTACAGTATAGATGGGGTCGGCTTATAGTGAGGGATTGACGAAACTTGAAGCATACACATTGGAATTTAGATGAGTCGTGTGACCTGTTGTAAATGACGCACATTATGCAATGCGTTCTCAGCAGGAACTTGTGTAGCACCTCACTCCTTTTATATGATATTTCCCTGACAGTAAGCATCAACATTTGAGCATTCTTGTGCTGAAGAAGGATTAACTGATTTTTCACTAGAAATGTTCCTAACATTCTGAGACTTTCCAGCAATCCTTGATTTTTGTTGCACATATCCTGCTCTTTATGGGAAAGACGTTTGAATGCGAAATATTTTTTCTCTTATTTCAAAATAGTAGTCGAGAAGTGGTAATTATAGTTTTCTTGATTCAATGTCGCAGTAGTGAGGCAGTGAACGACCCCTGCTGCGTCATGAAACGACCCAGAGGCACTGAATGGACTTATGATCTTCCTGTCAGCCAACGTTGCATTTTACAAATTTCTTCTTTGGAAATGAACCTACTTTCACTCCAGGTAAAGACACAGGCCGATTCTAAAAATGCCTCGCACCTGAAATGCATTATCAGACTCTTCTACGTGGCTAAACCTTAAGTTATCTCACGATAGTGACTTGAAAGAAACTCTCTGATTTCCATATTAATCATTCTCCATTCTAACCAATTAAAGGTCGAACAGCCATCTCAGGTTTAATCAATGTATTCGCAACAGTTGTTTGGCTTTTAATTATAAATTACACTTTCCAGAGTTTGTTTGTTCTACTTCTCTTCACCTGCGTAATACACCACCTGTGGTTTCAAGAAATTGAAATTTTAGGTGTGTTGGTAATGTGGCCTAATATTTGGATATCAGCTGGTCTTACTTTCAGATTCAGAACAAATGACTCAGTTTAATTGTTTAACCAACCTTAAAATAAGCTGTTCTGTTACCAAAACAAAAAGCAGAAACACAGAAACAAAGATGAGGGGCAAGCACGTTATAATTATGACACGTGCATTGGTGTTTATACATTTGGGAAACACATGCATGCGCTTGCGTGAGCGCGCGCGCGCCCGCGCGCGCACACACACACACACACACACACACACACACACACACACACAAACACACACACAATACACATTCATACTCGCTCAGGCACGTATTCAGACTCACGTACATACCCACACAGAAGCACCCACACGCAGATGCTGTTGATACATACACATGGGTAAACATTTATATGGACACGTTCAAAGCATGCCCACAAAAGACAGACACGCATGTACGCATTCACACTGAGATACAAACACACCCACTCACTCACATACACGATGATAAAAGGAAAGTAAACACCACGGACAAAGTCACACACAAATGGCGTTCAAATTTGCCGTTAAAACCTGAACATTTTTCCCATCAAATTTGTTTTGACTCAGATATACATGTGTCCAAGTGGAATACGAAACCGACAAGAAATAAAAAGAGAAACAAAATTATCACTCGCACTTTGGAGACAACGCCCTCCTTGTGAACAGAGACTGTGAACGTACTGGTGACCACAACATGCTGTTCTTTATTCTTGCCAGGAAGAAGGTGGTACGGCTGTGGGAGCGGATTTGAAAACATTACCAAATCAAGCCTGTTTAATTAAATCAATGAGTTGGAGAACCGCTCTACTGGACGTCGCCAATTTGAAGCAGTATCAACGAAGGCATAGCTGCAACTAATATTGCAAAGTTAGACCATTGCTTTCAAATCATTGTGCCCGATGAGGAAAACAAGGATTTCAGCATGACAAAAGGTAGAAACGGGATTTTAACTAATCCCAAAAACATCTGTCTTGATAAATTGCAAAACTCAGGAATTTACAGAAGGGTTCATTTCACTGGAAGAAGAAGGGGACGTTTTGATTTCCAATCTCAGGAGAAAAACCATTAATGTAAGGGGTGAGAATTGAGAGCCAGTATCAAAAGGCAACATTGCTTCACTTTGGAAGAATGATAAAGACCCGAAACAGTTGGTTGGGGAGAGTGCAATATTGAAAATTCAATCTTAAACTCATTTACTAATTAAGTAGCTGCCATGTCGGGTGTTACCAGGGTGTCAATACTGCTCGACAAAATGCATCACAGCCTCTCCATGCGTCATTATGGAATACACTAGAGACGTTTTTACAATTGTCCACAAGCAGATAATGCATCCAAGATTGCATATTCATATCCTGGTGTCACAATAAACGGTAACGGGCATATTATGAATCGACGTTTAATTGAACAAAAATATTTACTTGAAGAAGAATAGCTTGGAATCATAAGAGAAAAGGCAAATCTAAAGGGTCCATGTTCGACACAAAAATCGCCATACCTTTTAAAGGACAGACTTTGGAGCTAACTGGTATCAATTAAAAGTAGGCAATCCTTAATGAGCAGCGGTAGACATTTAAATGAGAGTTTCAGAAAGTTTAGTGTAAGTTCATTCTAGTAAAATTAAAGAGTGCAATTTTGTCCATCACAATGTTGCGCTGAAGTGGAACAACATCCAACAATTGTTCTTAACAATTATTGTTGTTTAAGCCTCAACTCTTTGTGTTAAAATTCAAAATGCAAAACGAGCGTCAAATACCCTTGAAAAGAGATACACCTGGTTGATTCCTTTGATGAACTGTTTGACATATTTGATAGGTATTCAGTGCAGCCAAATGAGGGGTGACGCGATTGAAACACAAAATCTTCCGAATGTTCTTGAGAGTGCAGATATTTGCATCATGATACTATTTGCCTGGAAATGTCATGCCAAGTTACAAAATAATTAAAGTATAGTTGTAGGGCGAGGGTCATTCATTTCAGGCAGTGATGCAAAACAATTTATTCTTTCACAGGTTATCAATACTCCAATTTTTTTTATTGCAGCCACTCGTGGAACGTATATCACTGAAGTCATTTTTAGAATTTGTGAAGCATTAAAATATTGATGGATATGAGCAGTTGGCACTAACGGTGATTTCACACCTGGGACAGGTAATACGTCATCTTAGAGAATGTTGAAGCAGATTGAAGGGCTGAACGGCTGACTTCTGTTTAAATTTCCCACATTCTCAAACTCCCACACTTCTGTCCCACATTGACAATTCACGATCCCACAGTTTATGACTCTTAATTATCAGGAACATTGTTTGCATCTTCACTTTTCGAGTATTAACCTTTCCATACATTAAAATTTATTTTCTGTTATTTACATTCAATATCTTTGTATGGATTATTCTGCAGACACTCATTTGAATGCTGCATTCGAGTCATTATTTTGTTTCACTCTCAGCAGGAGCAGAGAATCGTGGTTCACCTAATTGACTCTTCTGATGTACTCTAAAGTCTCCTATTTGGATTATATTTTTGGTTTTGCAAATATAGGAAGCTCTTCAAGGTCACATTCAACAAAATGTAGTAGTGGTTTCCATTTGGATTTGTGTTGCATTGAGTGTGGAATTTAAATTCAAAGTTGAGGACTGCCAGTGAAATTTTCAAATCATGAAAGATGATTGCCACTTGCAGTGCATCTAATTTTTGGAGCAGCATCACAAACGTAGAAATTATTATGCTGCATTCGGAGATATTGTTATAAGCAATGACTGAGTGACTAAGCCTGCGTTTGTCTGTTGGTTGATTTATGCATGTACAGATCCCACTGTTCACACACCACTTTTGTGATATTAGCAAAGATATAGGTAGTGGATTGGCAGTAAATTTTCCAGCCTCCTTCACGAGCAAATGTCCATCTAGTTACGTCTTAACAGGAGTGCAATTCTGGGAATGTATCAAAGACTATTTGCAGTATCTAAACGAGGGAGTCAGAACTGCTGCCATGCACCTCGGAATCACCATGGGAGGCCTGTGACGTGGACACATTAAGACACGATACAAGGGACCACAACCATCATCAAGAATGGAAGTAGAGATTGTCAAAAAATGTCTGTAAAGTTATGATCCCAACAGATATTATGATTGGACATGACAATATTTTGACTGAAATCGGACTTGCCAGCTCTTCTTTGTTTCGTGACAGTGCAAACTTCAGAACTTTAACAACAGGTCAAGCATTTAAAGAAGCAGAAATAACTTCGCTTGCAATGAACTGTCAAGGGACAAGTTCAACTTGATTTGCTGGAATTGAAACCAGTTAGTCATGTCTGAGACAAGAAGCAGTCGAAGATACACGAACAAAACTGCTTTGACAGCTGCTTGATAAATGGTTGCCTTGTGCCACAAAGACAAATGATTTCATATAGAACATGGAACGTAGAACATAGAAAAATACAGCGCAGTACAAGCCCTTTGGCCCTCGTGTTGCGCTGACCCAAGCCCACCTAACCCACACTAGCCCACTATCCTCCATATGCCTATCCAATGCTCGTCTAAATGACCATAAAGACCATAAAGTCCATTCCTTGCTGGTCTTAGCTTTCTCAATAGATCCTCCCTGGCCACCTTATAACTCTCAATCGCCTCAATTGGAAATTCTGGAAAGTGTGAATATAGATAAGTCCCCTGCGCCTGATGGCATTTATCCTAGGATTCTCTGGGAAGCAAGGGAGGAGATTGCAGAGCCATTGGCCTTGATTTTTATGTCCTCGTTGTCTACAGGAATAATGCCAGAAGACTGGAGGATAGCAAATGTGGTTCCTTTGTTCAAGAAGGGGAGTAGGGATCACCCTTGTAGCTATAGGCCGGTGAGTCTCACTTCTGTTACCGGCAAAGTCTTAGAAAGAATTGTAAGGGATAGGATTTATGAACATCTGTATAGGAATAATGCGATCAAGGATCGTCAACATGGTTTTGTGAAGGGCAGGTCGTGCCTCACAAACTTTATTGAATTCTTTGAGAAGATGACTAAGGAGGTGGACGAGTTAAATCGGCAGATGTGGTGTATATTGATTTTAGTAAGGCGGTTGATAAGGTACCCCATGATAGGCTACTGCAAAAATACGGAGGTATGGCATTGAGGGTGCGTTAGAGGTTTGGATTAGGAATTGGCTGGCTGGAAGAAGACAGATGTTAGTAGTTGATGGTAAAGGTTCATCTTCGAGTGCAGTTACTAACGGTGTTCCGCAAGGATCTGTTTTGGGAAGATTGCTGTTTGACATTTTGACAAATGACCTGGAAGAGGTGCTAGAAGGTTGGGTGAGCAAGTTTGCGGATGATAAGAAAGTCGGTGGAGTTGTTGACAATGAGGAAGGATGTGGCAGATTACTGCGGGATATAGATAAGCTGCAGAGCCGGGCAGTAAGGTGGCACATGGAGTTCAATGTAGGTAAGTGTGAAGTGATTCTCTTTGCGAAGAGTAACAAGAATATGGTGTGCTGGGCTCCTGGTCAGATACTTGGTAGTGTGGATGAGCAGAGGGATCTTGGTGTCCATGTACACAGATCACTGAAAGTTGCCACCCAGGTAAATAGTGCTGTGAAGAAGGCACATGGCGTACTGGCTTTTATTGGTAGAGGAATTGAGTTCCGGAGTCCTGAGGTCATGTTGCAGTTGTATAAGACTCTGGTGCGTCCGCATCTGGAGTATTGTGTGCAGTTTTGGTCGCCATGCTATAGGAAAGATGTGGAGGCACTGTAACGGGTGCAGAGGAGGTTTACCAGGATGTTGCCTGGTATGGTAGCAAGAATGTACTAGGAAAGGCAGGGGCACTTGGGGCTGTTTTCATTGGAGAAAAGGAGGTTTAGGGTTGACTTGATGGAGTTGTACAAGATGATTAGGGATTTAGACAGGGCTGACCATGAGAACCTTTTACCACGTATGGAGTCAGCTCTTCCGAGGGGGCATAGCTTTAAATTAAGGGGTGGTAGGTATAGGACAGGTGTTAAGTGTAGATTCTTTACTCAGCGAGTCGTGAGTTCATAGAATGCCCTGCCTGTAACAGTGGTGGACTCTCCCTCTTTATGGTCATTTAAACGGGCATTGGATAGGCAGATGGAGAAAAGTGGGTTTGTGTAGGTTAGGTGGGCTTGGATCGGCTCAGCATCGAGGGCCGAAAGGCCTGTACTGCGCTGTATTTTTCTATGTTCTATGTTCTATGTATTCATGCCTAGGGCATACATGTTCACTTTGTTTATTCATCAATTTTGAACAATGTGCACAAAAATATAGTTTCCTGCTGGAAGTGTTCGTCTGAGCAGTCTTTCAATAATAATGTTGGCTACCGAACTACTTAGATATCATATAACGCCTGGACTGCAAAGTAGGCCAATAGAGACAACATCAACTGTCTGAAGAGCATCCTGTCCAAAACCACGCTCTACATATAACTCTGCATTTTTCATGACTAAGCCGCATCACCTCCACATTCCTCGATACTATGTGCAATTTGCTATGCCTAAACCACATTTTTGGACACTGGAAGGAAACCATAGCACCCAGAGAAAACAGACGCAGAAAGGGAGAGAAAAGCAAATTGCAAACAGAGATTCAAGTGGAAGTCAGATAGAACCTTGCTCTCTGGTAGTGTGAAGCAGTGGCCCTAACCAATCAGCCACAATGCCCACCCGAAACGTTAGTCAATATTTTGTTTTAATAGAAACACAGACCCTCTATGCCACTAGTTCAAATGGAAAAACAGAATTCATATGTTACTTCTTGGCCTTCAAAACAGCAGAACAATAAATAGCAGTTAACAATCTGTAAATTGTACAGCTTATGTCACAGCACAGCTGTAATAAGTTAAAATGGCTTTCCACATAATGGTTGATCGTGGGCCCTGTCGAATGTCATCAGGAGAGCCATTTCTCCAGCTTCGATAAGAAAGTACTGTTTTTCCGAGAAACATTCCATTCAAAGACAACATCAAGATTATTTGGCTGGATCACGACATGGAAGATCGCAAGGTGTGGGGCAACAGTACATAATAGAATTTATCGTGAAAATTGGAACATATGTGAAGACTGCTGTCTGTTAACATTCGGTGTTCCTATGAGAATCGAGAACATGCCAGAAGCGGGCTTGGATGTGGCATGATCATAGAGTTGACATATTCCTGATGAAGGGCTTTTGCCCAAAACGTCGACTTTGTTGCTCCTCGGATGCTGCCTGAACTGCTGTGCTCTTCCATCACCACTAATCCAAATTCTGTAATCTGTGCTATGGTTCATGTTAGGTTATCATTTTTCAATTTTTTGATTAGTTTACTGTAGAGATTCATTGTATATTTGAACCCATTGTTCAACTCGACTCTGAATTTAGCCTGGGTACCTGCATATATAAAAGGATTAATGCACGAACTCAATAATTGAAGCATAATTCCTGTTTCTTGGAGAATAAAAATGGAATTGGCAAAATCAGAAGCAGAAGGATACGTCAGCTTTGCAATTCGTACATAGAAAATAGTTAGGAAGTATAGCAAATATAAGAGGATGAAACTACCCGAGACAGTGAAAAGTAAAACAATGGATTTTCTCCTCTTTTCCACCTCTGGGTCGCTCCGATTTTCTCTCGTGCTGTGGGACCGGAGTTTCCTACGGCTTCTATTAGCTGCAAGAATGTGTCTGATGGTCAGTGCATTGAGCAGTAATATCAAAATAAAAGGGAGATAAGGTGTTAAAATAATTCGAATCCAGTCATATGCAGCCCATGCAAGGGATGTATAAACAATGGCCTTTATTCCGCAGAACCAGGGCGTATTGTCAATTATATAGATAGGTTCATACGCAAAATATGAGACAGTGTTTTTGAGACAGCTCATAATAGACAGAATTCCTATGATCCACGCAGCCATCTTCTTAGTACAATATTTCAATTTCAGTGTCTTGCAAGAAATTGCCACAAATCGGTCAACAGTGAAAAAAACGGTTAACCAAGCAGAACTGTCAAGGGCTGCATAATTTAAAACAGAACGAAGACTACATATCGGTGTGATGAACAAGAAACTAAATGGAAAATAAATTCCAGCAACACGGTTTAGTATTACAGCCGTCAGCATCACCAGGAGATCCGTTACAGCCATGGAGACCAAGTAATACGTGACGCATTGAGACAGACCACATCTTCCTCGAGATAGGACAACAATCACTAAACAGTTAGCTTCCAGAGGGAGATAAAGATAAATTATGTAAGAACATACATTCATTAAGAGAGGGCAATGGCTTAGTGCACTGATATTGATAAGTAATCAAGAGACTGACATAGCATCATTGATTCTGAAATGTCAATTATGCCATTCACTTTTTTTCATGGAATTAGGAGTCTGGTGATTACCATGAAACGATGGTCATAAAATCCTACCTGAGTCCTTAAAGCTCTTCACGGAAGGAATGCTAGAATTGTAAATTAATCAGACACATATGTGAGCCAAGATGCACGACAATGTATCAATTATGAAAACTAAATCTGCAGAAATAAGATATCATCGCCCTGAAAATAAAACCGAGCTAGATTGTGTCAGGTATACCAAGAAAGACGAAAAACAAAGGAAGCAGCTCGATATAATACATGAGGGCAATGATGAAAATCATTGATCCCATTGAAGGGAGAGAAGAGTACTTATCATGTGCAGAAGCATCACTGTAAATATTTGAGTCTTTATGTAGGTAACGAATGGCTCATTTAAGAGCTGAGTACATTTTTTTTTACCTGGAATCCCGACGACAGCTAGTACTGGATAGTAAATAGCAAACAGCAGGCCTGTCAATATTTCATGCATTTTTAAGGATGTGTGCATATCATTGCAACGTAGCCTCACTTATACCTGATACTTGGCTCAAGGGGACTAATTAATTTGTTCATTCTTTTTATCATTAGTACAGTCAAATTAACACGTTATTTACTGCAGATGCGATTTTCTGATTTGGTAGAAAGAAATCGTTTTGCTTTTTATTGAAGATTGCTCTGATGGAACTTCACATAAAATTCAGAATGAATCTAGAAGCATCCACAGAGCGTGAATGTCAGTTAAAAGTACGGGTATTTTTCAATTAAAGGTTCATATTTCTGGAGAATACGCAGCTCAGGTCAGATGTTCAGCATAATTCCGGCTGTGATCTAGCTTATCAGGCACAGGCACGCTTTCGAATTTCCTTGTGACTGTGCTTGAGAAAATCTGTGCATCAGAAGTGTTCCGTTTTCTAGGATCAGTCAAGTCCTGCCAGATTTGATATGCATTGCCTCAATAGTATCTTTTCATTTGTTCGCTGTACTTGCACAGGACATTTTCTTTCTGTCATTCTAGACAAGATCACTGAAACGTGACCAGTTCAACTGCAACAATCCCATTCAGTATGGTAAGGTACAGACGCTGATCAGATGTATTCAGTAGCGACATGTTAAGATCAAGGTTTATAATTTGAATGAAAAGCATCGTGTCTTTAGGCCACATTTTCTGTGCAAGTTCTGATCTCACTCAGATTATTATTCCACTCTTACTTTATATGAAAGGACTGAGTTCTGCAGTTCAGAAAGCAGACTCCAATCAGGGCTCCATCAACAATGTGGAGCAGCAAGTCAATTGTGATAGTTATATTATAGGAAAGAGACAGAAAGGAAAAGGAAATTATCACAGCGGCCATGTGTAATTAATAGTGCAGAATGACAATGTTGTCGTTATTAAATGACTAAACAGAGTCTTGTAACCTTAGTGTAAGACAAAGGTTTCTTGTGGTTAACTAGCAAACGCTCAACTAGAGAGATGAATGGTCTCTGAGCAGAGTATTACAAATGCACACTTATTATCCTAATCAAGTAAACATTGTCACTCAGCATTTAATTAAAACAAGAGAAACATTTTATTTTTCACTCTTACCACTAGGCATATGATGGCTTACTTGACTGGCAGAACTAATTGTCCATTACCTATATCAGGATTTTCCCTAACTGATTCCACTCATGTTGTTGATCCCTTTGACTCGAACACGCAATAATCGAATTATATTTTTATAGTATGTGTTTTTTTTTCTGTTTATGTTTCCTGAGTTATGTATTCATCATTATGTTTCAAGATTCTTTTTATAACTTATGGGGGCGCCAGGCGGGACGTGACACAATTTTAATCAGTACTCCCATTTTCAAATTAGAGCCTTGGTTTATGCGTTAATTACCACAAGCTAAAGTTGCTAATAATTGTGCCGTGGGCTAGTTACACTCCTGGACACCCTGAGACCATATTGGTCTGACATCAAGTATGTCTTCCATTCCCAAACTGATGTCCCAACGTACGTTTGAAGTACATTATTGTGATTAGCTACGTCTTGAGGGGTATGAGTGCTAGAACAACATATTTCGTCAGTTATCTATAATTACTACAATATCTGCATCCATGTATAATCTAAATTTATATATATATATATATATATACAATTAAACAAAACTTAAATACGTCATGACAAAATTCATTCTGACGTGAAGGTTACATATAACCAAGTATAATTAGCCAAATTCAAGATCATAGAGTACTCATGATTCTTCGATAAATGCAAAAAAGGAGCGTCTTGCTGAAACTAAAGTATCTAAATCTGTAAATAAACGAGAGACACTTGGCCTTGAAGCTATAATCTAAAATATTATTTCATTGCTTGCATACTGTACAGAATTGCCTGAATTATTTCTTTGTCAAATGAAGCTTAAGTAATACCACAGGACGCTGGAATATTAAGATATGCATTGCCGACATAATCAGACTATCGTGATATCAGATTAATCGAGAAACATAGAGATAACTGATCAGAACTAAACTAAATCAATTATGAAATCTACGTTTACTTATTAAACTCTCACGCAAAAATGATCTTATCTAGCTTTGCTTCGCATTATTGTTTCCCAAAACGTGTTTCATCTTTTCGCATGCTATGTGATTGTTTAAAATAGAAAATTAGCTCGACCATGTGATAACTGACCTGGCTATATTTAAGCTACATATTGTGGCTTGTCAGAAACTAGTTATCTACCTGAATATAAAGGCAACTTACTTTTTTTACGTTTTCATCTCTTAATTCATGGCATAATGAAATCGCCGAAGTATGTCTCAAATACCAACTTATCTCGGATTCAGTGTGCAACACCGATCGGGGAGCAAATGCAAATGATCATTCTGAAATTGGATGTTTTTCATTAAATGCTGCTTCCAGACATATTGTTTCGATTCACTAAATAAAATAAACCAATATATATTATTCCACCTGTGTCAGTAAAACAGTTATACAATTCGCAAATTATATATTCATTAATAAAGTACAGAATTCAAACTTTTGGAAAGTCATATATGTTCTTCACAGATGTGAAAAGAAACCATTTCGTGGAATGTGTAGGAGTTTTTTTTCAAGACCTTACTCTGTAGTCATCTTTTTGTATTATAGAGCAATACAGCATGGAAACACACACTTCCGTCCGACCAGTCTGTGCCAAACATGATCATCTAGACACATCTGCTTGCTCCTGATCCTTATCCTTCCAGACCTCTTCTTTTCATCTACCTCTCCAAAAGTCTCATAATCATTGTGGCTGTACCAGTATCCTCTGCCTTCTAAGGAAGTCAATTCCACACGTGAGCAACTATCTGTGTAAAAATAATTGCCAGACGTATCTTAAAATCTCTCACCCTGCATTTTATGAATGTGCCTCCAAGTCTTGTAAACGCCACCATTAACCCTATCTGAACCTATACTGATTTTAGTAAACCTTATGAGGTAGACTTCCAAGCTCTTGCACTCCACTGAGGAAGTCAAAGCCGATGTAGCTTTTCTTCATAAATCAAACTCAAATTCCCTATGTTGCATTTTTGTTAATATTATAGTTTTCGTTTTTGTCATGCATCATCGAATTGTATCAGCCATACCGACTGGATATTACTGTCTCAGATTCATGCTCCTTAATTTGGCTTCGTAGTCTTCAGTTCGCTTTCAATAGATCATTTCATCCATATCATTAAAGTAGCGTCACGCATGGAGACAAAATGCTCCAGGCAATGTTCTGGATATATGTGTTCAAATGCGACCATTGCACATGGTGGAATTTGAAGTCAATGATAAAGACGAAAATCTGGAATTAAGAATGCAACAGTGACCATGGATACATTATCGATTTCAGGAAAAGCACATGTCGTTCAGTAAAGCCTTTCAGGCAACCCTCCTTATTTTGTCTGGCTTTCAATTTGTTTACAAAATCTGTTATTCCTTTGTTGTGGTTCTGCTCGCCGAGCTGGAAGTTTTTGCTGCAAACGTTTCGTTCCCTGGCTAGGGAACATCATCAGTGCTGTTGGAGCCTCGTGTGAAACTCTGCTTTGATGTTCCTTCCGGTCTTTATATTGGTTTGTTCTTGCCGCTTCCGGGTGTCAGTTTCAGCTGCAGTGATTTGTATGTGGGGTCCACGTCGATGTGTCTGTTGATGGATGTTCTTGCCGCTTCCGGGTGTCAATTTCAGCTGTAGTGGTTTGTATATGGTGTCCAGGTCAATGTGTCTGTTGATGGAGTTTGGGGATGAATGCCATGCTTCTAGGAATTCTCTGGCTGTTCTCTGTCTGGCTTGTCCTATGATAGTGGTGTTTTCCCAGTCAAATTCATGTTGCTGGATGTCTGAGTGTGTGGCTACTAGAGATAGCTGGTCGTGTCGTTTTGTGGCTAGCTGATGTTCATGGATGCGGATTGTTAGCTGTCTTCCTGTTTGTCCTATATAGTGTTTTGTGCAGTCCTTGCATGGTATTTTGTAAACTACGTTAGTTTGGCTCATGCTGGGTATTGGGTCCTTTGTTCTAGTGAGTTGTTGTCTGAGCGTGGATGTTGGCTTGTGTGCAGAACACAGGAGGCCGAACCTATCAACAAGGACGGCATACTTAAACTACTGGACCTGTGCCTCACCACACACTTTACATTCAACAATCAGATATACGAACAAATCAACGGAACACCCATGGGATCACCAATCTCGGGACTCATAGCAGAGGCAGTTATGCAAAGATTAGAACATACAGCCATACCACAAATCCAACCCAAACTCTGGATCAGATATGTGGATGACACCTTTGTAATCATCAAAAACACAGATATCGAAAAAACACACCGAATCATCAACGCCACACTCACAGGAATCCGATTCACACGAGAAGAGGAAAAGGATAGCCAACTCCCATTCCTAGACGTGTTAGTAGAGAGAACACCCAACGGAGAATTCACCACAAGGGTACACAGGAAACCAACACACACAGACCAAGTCTTAAACTATGAAACTAACCACCCCAACACACACAAACGAAGCTGCATCAGAACACTATTCAAAAGGGCCACAACACACTGCAGTACACCAGAACTGCGAAAAGAGGAAGAGGAACACCTATACAAGGTATTCGCCAAAAACGGATACCCACGCAACTTTATCACCAGATGCCTAAGAGATAGACCGAGGAACGAGGACATCCAACAACCAAAAGGACTAGCCACTCTACCATACGTCAGGAGCGTCTCAGAACTGACAGCCAGACTACTGCGACCATTAGGACTCATAACAGCACACAAGCCAACATCCACGCTCAGACAACAACTCACTAGAACAAAGGACCCAATACCCAGCATAAGCCAAACTAACGTAGTTTACAAAATACCATGCAAGGACTGCACAAAACACTATATAGGACAAACAGGAAGACAGCTAACAATCCGCATCCATGAACATCAGCGAGCCACAAAACGACACGACCAGCTATCTCTAGTAGCCATACACTCAGACAACCAGCAACATGAATTTGACTGGGAAAACACCACTATCATAGGACAAGCCAACAACGGATACCCGAGCTACAAATATTCAATCAGATTTTAAATCTGTTATTCCTTTTGCGAATTTATTCTATGTTCCTGCATAAATGAATTGGTTGGCACAGGAAGTCAACCGCTATTGAGCACAAGTCCACTTTCTTCCTGAATTTAGTTACATTTATTAAAGGTTGAACAAGAAAGTAAGTCATAAAGTAACCGAGATATACAGCACGGAAACAGACACTTCGGTCCAACACGTCCATGCCAACCAGATATCGCAACCCAAACTAGTCCCACCTGCCAGAAACTTGCCCATTTCCTTCCAAACACCTCTTATTCATATATCCATCCAGAAGGCTTTTAAATGTTGCAATTGTTCTAGCCTCTGTCACGTCCCCTACAGCTTATTCCATACACATAACCACCCTTTGCATGAAAACAGTTGCCCCTTAGGTCTCTTTTACATCTTTTCACTCTCAACCTAAACGTATGCCCTCTATTTCTGGACTCCTCCACCCCAGGTAAAGACTTGCTTTATTTATCCGATCCATGCCCCTCATGATTTTATAAACCTCTATAAGGTCACCCCTCAGCCTCCAATTCTCCAGGGAAAACAGCCCGAGCATATTGAACCTCTCCCAATAGCTCAAATCTTCCAACCCTGGCAAATCGCTTGCAAATCTTTTGTGAACCCTTTCAAGCTTCACAACACCTTTCCGCAATATTTGCACACAATATTCCAAGAGTGGCCTAACTCGTGTCCTGTACAGCCGCAACATGACATCCCAACTCCTATGCTCAATACTTTGACCAATAAAGGAAAGCCTGCCAAACGCCTTCTCCACTATCCTATCTACCTGCGACTCCACTTTCAGGATCTGTGTACCTGCACTCCAAAGTCTCTTTGTTCAGCATCACTCTCTCCGAACTTAACATTAAATGTATAAGTCCTCCTAAAATTTGCTTTCCCAACGTGCAATAACTCATATTTTATCTAAATTAAACTGCATCAGCCACTTCTCAGCCTATCTGATCAAGATCCCGTTGTAATCTGCGAAAACCTCCATGATACTGGATATTGTAAAAAAAAGAAAAGTGTTAAAATATAATAAATAAAACGGAATAAATCTGACCGAAATGGATCATTTGTCTGGTCAGCAACTCTTGGTCATTCTGATGCTCTCCATTGCTCTGGTAAATATTTTTTGCGGGCTCTGGTGGCTGCTCGGATGTGTCTCATAGCCACATTTAACACTAAAATGAGAATGATAGGTAGACAATGGATCAAAATGTAAAGCCTAAATATCTCCTGTCATACACAGCACATAGATGTGAGGTATAACGCACAAGCTTAATGTTGAAGAGGCACTGTGTTTGTTCTTTTGGTCCATCATAAACAGTTGCAGGCCCTAAACCAACCTTGCAGCATCACACTCACTACTGATCTCCAACCAGAGAAACACCTATTTACCCCAGATTTCTGATATCGATTCGTTAACCAGTCCTCTGATAAATTCCCTACAACTCCATGCATTCTTATCATATGGACGATGCTTTCACGCGGCATGTTATGAAGTGCCTTCTGAATATCCAAGTATGCTGCAAGGTTTAGCTGCAGTTCTACAAGTTCCTGGTGAGACCACACTTGGAATATTGTGTCCAGTTCTGTTCGCCCGGCTATAGGAAAGATACAGAGGCTTTGGGGAGAGTGCAAAGAAGGTTTACCAGGATACTGTCTGGACTGGAGGGCTTGCCTTATGAAGAAAGGTTGAATAAGCTCGGATTTTTCTCTCTGGAGAGAAGGAGAAAGAGAGCAGAGCAGATCGAGGTGTACAAAATAATGAGAGGAACAGATAGAATCAATAGCCACAGACTTTCCCCAGGGTAGGTTTGACTGGTATAAGAAGTCATAGTTTGATGGTATCCGGAGGAAGGTATAAAGAAGACGTCAGAGGTAGGTTCTTTACGCAGATAGTTGCGAACACATGGGATGCATTGCCAGCTGTGGTGGTGGAATCAGTCATTTGGAACATTTAAGCGACTGCTGGACATGGAGATGGATCGCAGTGAGTTGAGGGGTGCCTAGGTTTAAAAGCGCAGAGGCAGTAAAGTCATATCATAATCTGAACAGTGTGGGGAATCCCAAACAATATGATTTTGATATTTCGGTCATGACTTTGGAGTCATCGAAGGGCCGTATCAGTAAATTTTGCAGTGGGGTGTGAGTGAGTATCAGGAGCTGTTTCAACCATTTGTGTCTCATGATCGAAGATGTCTGATGAATCAATTCTGGCCATCAATGTAGGCGGAATCAGGACTGTTAAGTGCAGTTGATCAGAGGTAATTCCAGTTCAAGAAATATTTGTATGTTCTGAAAGAAAAGAAGCTTTTAAATAAATCTTCTTCGATTTTCTAAATTCATAATTGTTTTATATTAAGCAGGTAGGCTCAGTGGATGTTTTACCCCTTCTCTAATTCAGTTCCGAATTTACTCAGGGTACAGCATTAGTAAATGGATTGATGCAAGAACCCAATAATTGAAGCTCATACTCGCGTACATGTCGAATCGATTCCAGAGACTGAGTAGTAAACAGCATTTGAAATTGTGGCATGGTGTATCGTGATTTAAAAAAAACTACTAAATTCAACAGAAGAAAACTGCCTGAGATTGCGAAGAGGTAAACAATAGATTTCTTCCCCTCCTCCATTTCCAGGTCACTTTGATTCTCTCTATTCCTCTGGATATGGAGCAGGATTTATTAACTGCTACAATGTGTCTGACAGTAAGAACATTGAGCAGTTAAATAAGAATAAATGGGCGCGGGGGTTTTAAAATGCCACGAAAGCAGTCCTAGGCAGCCCATGCAGCTGAAAAAGAATATACATTTTAAGATGGACACAGTCACCTTGGTTAAAATATGCGATATCAATGACTCAAAGATGAAGGAAATGTCATGAGATCTGACAAAATCCAATAAGAAATGGAAACATGCGTCTAACGAATCACAGCAACATCAAGAAAATGATAAACCAGCAAAGAAACATAGATATACTGAAGTCAGCAAATAATACAAGAAGCAGCAATATATCTAGAAAAGACATAAACTTAAGTTTTACCTTAAACAGAATTTAATAACGGCTTTCTTTCAAGGAAATATCTGAAAAAAAAATCACCTTTGAAAACATTGAAAGATCATTTATTCAAACACGATCGGACACAAAAAGACGTGAGCAGGAAATCTGTGTTTCTTCAATTTTGTTGCAAACATTTTGACCCATCATTACAACATGCTATATCAGTGTCTATGGTGTGAAGCATACAATATTAGAGATTGAGAGCAGAAAAAAGTAACTGTTCTATGTTGCAGCCAACTACAAATCATCCATTAACGGGAAACACTTTACAGTAGTGCGAAAATCGTGGAGCTGAATATACTTTACTTCATAAGCACATTCACTGAATTTCGTCTGAAATTATTCAATATTTAAATTCTCTGAACAGAGCAACCATCGTGAGTATTCCACCCCATTCTAAATTAACATTAATATCATACATCCCAACTGTTACAATGTCATAGTTAAACCACCGAAAGAATCGACATGTAGAAAAGAGAATTTCAATTACACTGAAATGATAGTGTGGATATTCAATTGCATGAGCATCGCCAATGATACAACAGAATTTCTTCCAACCATGGCGATTCACAAACAATCGGTCTGCCACTAATACAGTGACTTGATTTCCATTTGTAATGAAATTACAGTAAGTTTGGAAGGTTATGTGTTTAAAGATGTGGGATGATTTTGCGGTAAACAGGTAGTGAAACTTTACAGCAAACACATGTTATAGTTCAATGGAGATGGGACTTTTATTCCAATAATGGAATAACAACGGAATTAAATGCGGTGAAGGAAAGCACTGAAATCGTGAAACTCAGTCAATAAACAGGAAAAATCATAACTTGAACACGAAGCGTTTAGGAACACGCAACTGAAGTTAAAGGCATTGCAGCTGAGACCAGATTAATGCAGGCTCATTAAAGCATATTCATACGATGTAAAATTGTAACTATAAAAATGGGAAGGACTAATTATGAATTACGTAGTTTTATAGAGTGAATTATGTAGATTGTGAAATTCAACAAATATTTTACCTGGAAGTCCAATTGCTGCAACGAAGGGATAGCAAATGGTAAACTGCAAACCTTTACTAATGCATGCATGTCTATCAGAAGCTGCGAATGCAATCGCTAAACCCTTCAAAATGAATGGTATTGTGCACATGTCAGGTTCCAATGAATTATATGAAATTATACATTCATGAAAGTAATTTCAATAAGCAAACGAGTGTAAGTACTGGAAATTGGCGTTGATACAATATTGCAGCAGATGGTTTTTCATAGAACGTGACAAAGACCGAAGTTGGAATATACAGCATTACAAAGAGAAATTATGAGAAAATTGGGTCTGTCCAAAGTAGTTGTATCCTTCGCTGACCAGATCAGACTTCTCTTACCATGTGTCATATCGCACATGAGGAGCAGCAGAGGGCTCTGCTTCCATACCCTGCAGGGTTTAGCTCGATGAGGGAGAATCCCACTGAAATGTTATGAGAAGCCTGGATAGAGTGATTCCGACTTCAGGAGAGATGAAGACGCGAGGGCACTGTCTCAGTGTGAAGTACACACTCTTTAGAAACTGAGATGTCGACGAATTTCTTCAATTAGAAAACGGTGAAACTCCGGAATTAATTGACATGGACGACTGTAGTGGCCATAATATTGTGTGTAGATTTTATAGAGATAAATAGATTTTTGATGATTGAGGGGAGAGATGATTGAGGCACAAGAGAGGGGGAAGTTTGATTTTTAATTATTTATTCATTTCGTGTAATATTGGCCTCGCTGGCTGGCACGTGTAATGTTTTGGAATTCAGGTACAATTCGAGTCATAGAGTCACAGAGATGTACAGCATGGTAACAGACATTTCGGTCCAAGCCCTCCATGCTGAACAGATATCCCAACCCAATCTAGTCACACCTGCCAGCACCGGGCCCATATCAATCCAAACCCTTCCTATTAATATTCTAATCCAAATGTCTCTTAAATGGTGCAATAATACCAGCCCCCACCACTTCCAATGGCAGCGTATTCCATACCCATACCACTTTCTGTGTGAAAAAGTTTCCCCTTAGGTTTCTTTTATATCATTCCCCTCTCACCCTAAACCTATGCCCTCTAGTTCTGGACTCCCTGACCGCAGGGAAAAGACGTTGCCTATTTATCCTATCCATGCTCTCATTATTTTGTAAACCTCTATATAAGATCACCCCTCTCCATACAGCTCAAATCCTCCAATCCTGGCAACATCCTTCTCAATCTTTTCTGAACCATTTGAAGTTTCACAACATTTTTCCGATAAGATGGAAACCAGAATTGATCGCAATATTCCAACAGTGGCCTACCAATGTCTTATACAGCCGCAAAATTACCTTCCAACTCTTGTACCCAATACTCTGATCATTAAAAGAAAGCATTCCAACGCTTCCTTCACTATCCTATCTACCTGCGACTCCACTTTTAAGGTACTTTGACTGGATTGGTAAAACTAATATGCTGTAGCAAACCACACTATTTTTTCTCTAGTTAAATACAGAGAGAGGAAAACCAAATGGTTTAAATCTAACTCTATTGAGATGGTTAACATAATAATATAAACTTTAACTACTCTTCTTAACTGTTCCAATGCTGCCGCATCCAGAAAGAAACTTGGCAAAGACGAATATAAAGGAGACTTCGAAAACACTAACCCAGCAGTAAGGAGAGAACACAAGCTTTCACAACAGTAAAGACAGCTGGGTCTTCCGATAATCCAGCTGCACCAACTGAAAAAAAACTGGAAGCTCTGGGTCGGTGTAAGTCTGTCTCCACCCATACATTCTTACTTAGTCGACTTTAAATAACACAAAACTAGTTAAATTGCTTGACAAGGGGCAGATGGCTCATCACTAGATTTACAATACTTACTATCAAGAGCAACAGGCCCGCACAAATCGCGCTATAAAAACAGATGTTTTCACAAGGTACCTAACTAGGAACACACTGACAACGTTAGGAGCAAAAGAAGAATACTTGGCTGCTCAAATATATGTTTTGCGTGAACTACAACCATGGCTAATCATTGTATGCAGCCCTCTGATCTGACTGGCTCCCCATACCATGAGCTTCTTTTAGCCCTAAGATCGCGATTAAACTTCTTCTTCAAGACATTCAATGCTTTGGCCTCAACTGTTTTTGTGGCAACGAATTCAACAGGTTCACCATACCTTGGATGAAACGGTTTCTTCTCATCTTCCTTGTAATTTCTTGTTCCAGTTCCTATCGACATTGGGAAATTAGTTCTTACTTCACCTTCTCCAGGCCTGATATAATGTTATAGATTTCTATGAGGTCCACCTCCTTTTTTAACTGTCTGGAATAAGGTCCTAATCGATCCACTGTCTCATTGCATGTCAGCCCTAACAGCCCCTGAATTTTCCGACACTTCCAGAAGCTCTTCCTCAAATATAAGAGGCCCGAACTGGTCATTATACTCAAGAGGTATGTCTGACGAAGGTCCTGTACAATTTTACCAAGTCTTCCATGCTATTTTCTCTGAATCTTCGCGCCATGAAGTCCAAGATACCGTTTGTCTTCTTCTCTCCTTGCTACTCCTGCCTACTATTTTCTGAAAATGACGTAGAAGGACAGCCACGTCCGCCTGAAATAGGCTTTTGGTTTCAACATTGCATCATCCAGTCAATAAACTGACTTTCTGATTTTGAACTCAAATTGGACAAAATGACATGGAAACCTTAAACTTCATTTGCTACGCTATGACCCACTGTCTGTGAGCCACTGTCAATACTGACACAGTCCGCTAGGAGTCACCGTATATACCGATAAAATCCTCATCGATGCACTGTAAATACTGAACCACTTCCTCTGGGCTATCATAAATGCTGACATACCTCCAACGCTGCCACTGTAAACAATATTAAACAACACACAATACCAGGTAATAGTCTCATAGGTTTATTTGGAAGTACTAGCTTTCAGTGGTCTGAATCATGATCAGGTAGCTGTGGAGCAGGGTCATAAGACGTATTGTGATAAATTCTGTGCATTATGATCCTACTTTACAGCTAGCTTATGAAGCAAAAGTACTCCAAAAGCTAATAATTTGGAATTAACCTGTCGCACTCTAACCTGGTGTTATGCGATTTCTAACTTTGTCCACTCCAGTCGAACACCAGCACCTCCACATCACTGTAAATAATGACGTTATAGTCCAGGACTTCCTACAAGTGCTGATACATTCCCATTGCACTTTTCCAAATACTGACCCTGTCCCTGAAGATTCCAATAAATGCTATTCACTCATTGAGAATGTTCTGTGATTACATAGTGACCCTATGTACTGAAAACAAACTGCCTGGCAAACTGTGGGCGGCACGTTGGCACAGTGGTTAGCACTGCTGCCTCACAGCGCCTGAGACCCGAGTTCAATTCCCGACTCAGGCGATAGACTGTGTGGAGTTTGCACGTCCTCCCCGTGTCTGCATGGGTTTCCTCCGGGTGCTCCGGTTTCCTCCCACAATCCAAAGATGTGCGGGGTCAAGTGAATTGGCCATGCTAAATTGCCCGTAGTGTTAGGTAAGGGGTAAATGTAGGGGTATGGGTGGGTTGCGCTTCGGCGGGTCGGTGTGCACTTGTTGGGCCGAAGGGCCTGTTTCAACACTGTAAGTAATCTAATCTAATCTAAACTACTTGAAGAAGAAATCAGCTTTAAAAATGCTCCTGCTACAGAAACTATAAGCCAGCATTAGAATCCGAAAGCGATTGTCTGGAACTGTTTTAATTTCGTGAAGGTACGAACTGCCTGACCTCAAATCATTTCACTTTCCTTGACTTTCGTCAGAACAGTGCACTTTCCTGGGCATCCCTGGACAAGGCCAAATGGGATTTGGATGCAAAAACAGTCAGAAACACTTATAAATAGAAAGTCTGCTATCTACGCTGTCACCAATTCCATCCTGTCAGAACTGGTCCAGCATATCTACTATCCTCACCGGACTGTGACCCTGTAGCTATGCTCAGAGCTATCCGACATTTGGGCTGATCTGCTGGAAGAAGGGTTGGAGAACTTCCTTACCGGGATGCAGGATCTTCCATGCTGGGCCAACCTCCTGGCAGCAGGCTGGTTGTAAGGTAAGAAGATTATATGCCACTCACTTAACTGTCGAATAGATTTCATTGAACAGATGCATGATATTTGTTTTGATATATCTTATTGTCACAAAACTTGTAATACAATGAAAAGTATTGTTTTGTGTCCTATCCAGCAAAATCATTCCTTTCATAAGTACATCAAGCTAATACAGCCATGCAGCCGCTCTGTGGTTAGCACTGCTGCGTCACAGCACCACGTTCCGAGATTTGATTCCAGTCCTGGGGGACTGTCAGCGCAGTGTTTTCACATTCTCACCATTTCTGTGTTGGTTTCCTCTTGCAGTCCAAAGATATGCAGGGTAGTCATATTCGCATGTTTAATATCGGGTTATGGCGTCTGGATGGTACATTTTTCAGAGAGTCAGTCTGGTTCTCATCGGTCAAATGGCCTCTTTCATTTTTGTAACGATTGAATGGTATCAGAATATAGTGCTCCAAAGTCCAAATTAAATTCTCACCCAGTTCGCGAATGTTCTCAGTTCAACCATGTTTAATTCTATAAATTATGACTATGTACGTCCTGAAAATTAAGTTACATAACTAGAGTGAGGGAGCAGCTCGTTACGAATTGTTTCCCAGCCACGCTTGTGATTCAGTTCAATCGATTCATTCATTTGGGTATGTCAATCTTTATGGAATGGCAGCAATGTGCTGTGCGAGGCAGAGAGGCATTGGATTGGCGCAAGGTGAGACTTTGGCTCAGGGAATTAATGTAGACACAAAGTACTGAAATGTCCCAGTCATGATACAATATTTTTTGTAATTTTCTGAATTTGCTTAAGATCTTGTTCTCAAAAGAATATGTTCTAGTTTTTTCTAGAGAGTGTTGCTTAGTGGCATACTGGCTGTGAAGTATGACAGTGTTGTGTCTTGAATCTTCACATAATGGGCAGTTACAGAGCCGGAGGCATACTGGTTTGAATCAGAGTTTTTGATTTATTAAGCAGACGTGATAGTCGCACAGACTAAATACTAGGCAGTAAAACTGTCTTATTCCCAGACAGACTTCACCATTCAACATAATCAATTTCGTTAGGAATTAGCAGCTTCTCGCCACAGATCTCTCTTCTCGTGGATTTGAACACTAGACTTGTTCCGTTTGCACCTTTGACACAAAAAAATGCACTTGCTGAATATGGGATGAATTTCATGCTTTCCATTTTTAAGCAAGAAGAATTTCGATACATTTTCGATCAGAACAAACGAACGATATTCCCTAACCGATCTCTATCCAGAGCCACACCGACAAAACCATAGAAGTGCGAGAATTCTATGCACTTCGTCCTATCGAGGTGACAGCTGTCATGCAATTTTCTTTTGTCATTTTTCCATGGTCACTTGGCACAATTTTGCCCTTCACAATGGCGCGCTGAAGTGGAACAGCACCCAACAATTCTTCTTAACTATGATTGCTGTATAAGCCTGATCTCTTTGGCTTATCATTCAAAATTCAATATTAGCGTCGAATACCCTTGAAAAGAGATACGCCTGGTTGATTCGTTTGATGAATTTATTAATATATCAGAGTAAGAGTTGATGCTATTGAAACACAAAATATCATGAGAGGGCTTCAGAGATCAAATATTGGCATCATGGTTAGACTTGTGAAGGAGGTCCATGCCAAGTTACAATAACATTGTAGAATGGTTGTTGGATGAGAGTCATTCAATCAGGCTGTGATAGAAGGCAATTTCTTCTTTAAGAGATCATCAATATCTCAATTTCTGTATTCCAGGCACTTGTGTAACCGACATCACTGAAAGCATTTTTAGAATTTGGGAAGCATCAAAACATTGATGGATGTGAGGATTGGCACTTAGTATGGTATCAGACTGGCACAGGCTATATGTCATCTTAGAGAATGGCAGAGCAGTTTCAAGTGCTGAATGGCCGAGTCCTGTTTATATTTCCCACGTTCTCATATTCCCGCACTTCTGTTCCACATTGAAAATTCGTGACACCAATGTTTATTCCTCTCAACACCAAGTAAATTGTTCGCATTTTCCACTTCTCAAGTATTACGCTTTCCTGGAATTTATATACATTTTCAGCCCTTGTTCTGTGATTTACATTCAATAGCTTCATAAGGATTATTCTGTAGTCACTCTTTCTGCATTCTAGCGACTTTTTTATATCACTCTCAGTGGGAACAGAGAATCGTGATTCACCAAACTGACTATTGTGATTTATTGGAAAGTTTTCTAATTGGATTATAGTTTTGGCTTTGCAAATGCGTGAAACACTTCCAGTTGACATTCAACTGAATGTAGTACTGATTTCCATTGGGATTTGTGTTGCATTAGGTGTGGAATTTGCATTCAAAGTTGAAGACTTCCAGAACAAGTTTCTCATCATGATCGTCAGGAGGTGTTTGCCACTTGCAGGGCAGCTGAAATTTTGAAGCAACATCGCAAACGTAGAAATGGTGATGCTGCTTTCAGGGATGTTGCTGTAAGGAATGATTGATTGACTTGTACTCAGACAGCTCCATCTGTGTATGTCTCACTTGTGCGATATCATTAAATGTCTGTAAAGTGGAATGGCAGTAAATGTTCCATCTATCTTCACAAGCAAATATCCATCAGGTTGGTGGATGTTTTAACAGTAACGCAATTCTGTTTATAACAGGAAGTCTGCAAAGATATTTCGGAGCAGTTAATTAGGGAGTCCAAGCTGCTGCCAAGTACCTGGGAAACACCGTGGGAGGCCTGTGAATAGCATATGCTAAGATAAGTTAGAAGGCATCATTTTCATCATCAAGGATGGAAGTACAAATTGACAAAAAAAAGTCTTTAAATTGATGATCCCAACAGATGTAATGATTGGACATGGCAATTCGTTGTTTGAAATCTGATATCGAACTCTTTTTTATATTTGTTTTGTGATGGTGCAAATGTCAGAACTTTAACAACATCTCAACGAGTGAAAGAAGCAGCAATAACTTTGCTTGGAATAAGCTGTCAAGCGACAAGTTCAAGGTGTTCTGCTTGAAATGAAAGCAGTTAGTAATGTCTGAGAAAAGAATCTGTCGAAGATCCATGAACAAAACTGCTTTGACACCTGCTTGAAAACTGTGTGCTTTGTCTCACAAGGACAACTGATTTCCCATCAGTAGAATTTAAAGAGTTAACCACAAGAAAACTGGCTTCGAATTCACAGCGAATTCCAAATATAACAAGGGAAGAGGAAGATAAATCTGGCAGTGAGGCCAGCTGCAGGCTTCCAATATATAGGAAAATGTCACAAATTTGAAGGATGGAGAATGTGTAAGTATTAAACTCCATGGTTTCTGAGGAGAAGAACTCCAGAGAACTGCACTGCATAAGGCTCAAGCCGTGGACACACCCAGAGACAGAAACTGTTGGTTGGAATCCTATCTAAGTCCTGTCTTAATCGGGTAATAGTCAAGCTGAGTTCTGATGCTTCACTTACTTACTTGAGGAGTATCATTATATTTCCAAAATGTAGTGAAATTTAAATTATTGCTTCATTACTTGATTATCAAATTAATGTTAGCATGTAGTAATTTAAACACAACTCTTTATTTTGGTTATAAAAAATTGTGCCTGTTTGATATACACACATATGTTCATTTTTTTTAGCGTAATTGCAGAACAAAGGTGTGGCAAAGCAACATAAAGGAGGGCAAAACATGTTCAACAATTTACTTATATATGATACAAATGTAACGGGCTTCAAAGACATGATCAAAGGGATTTACAATTATGTCGGCATCACATCTATTCTGGCTTCACACGGAGGGACAGTCCATCCTTATCACCTGCTTCGAGTTTGCCTTTATTTACAGTCAATTCCTAACTTGACAAATGAATGCAATGTGGCATTTAGCTAAAACTTCCCAAGCTTCTAAAAAAAACCATATGCGGTTTCAAACAAAGATATAAGGCTGAAAAAGTTTGAAAATTCCTTCGATGAGGTCATGTAAACTATATAAAATGTAAAACTAACTCCCATTCTTATGAGCAACTGCTTTTCAATTGCAGAATTATCCAACATTCATGCAGAACCTTTAACTTAATCTGCAGCTGTTCCCCCGATTCCAAACGACACGAATTTCTATAGTACCATGTTTAAAACATAAATTATTATTTTGTTAATTTATCAGTTTGGAATAATGTGCACAGGAATTTGTTACCTCCAGGAAGCGCTCCTTTCAAAGGTCTGTCAACAACAAATAATTTTGGCTGGCGAACTACTCGGATCTCATACAATGCCAAGACTTCAATAGTAGCCACGTTGAGACACACCAATAGTCTGGAGTGCATTCCATCCAAAACTCTACTAATTCTATAAGTCAGCATTTCCCATGAATAAACCACGTCACTTCCACATTCGTGGATACTATGTACAATTTCCTATGGCTAAACCCTATTTTTCCACTGTGAAGTGAAACCAAAGCAACCGCAGAAAACGCACGTGCACATAGAAAAATGGGCAAATTGCACACAGAGTCTAATGGAAGTTGGATAGAATCTGAGTATCTGGTGCTGTGAAGCAGCAGTACAAACCAAAGAGCGACCCTGCTCACGCTAAATGTTGTCGTTAAATTCTTGAATAGAAACACTGAAACCAATGTACAACTAGTTCAAAAGAAAACACAAAACTTATATGCCACTGCTGTGCCTTCAAAACCCAAAAATCATAAATAAATGTTATCAATCTGTGAATTGTGGACCTAATGTCACACTATCGCTGTTACAGATTGAAATGGTTATGCACATCCATGCTTGTTATCCAACCTTAGCAATGTCATCAGTGTAGCCATTTCTCTGGCGTCTTTGAGAAAATGCTGGCACGTCACATGGAAATTCACAAGGTATGGTTCAGCAATATGTAATAGAACTAAGTTAAATTGAGAAAACAATAGAAGACTGCTGTCTGCTATAATTTGATATTCTTCACGTGTCCTTGATTTGAAATTTAATTAGGATGCAAACGTGAAAACATGCAGAAGCCGGCTTGGATGTAGCATCACTGTGGAATTGACATTCTGTAATCTAAACTATGGTACACGTTACATTCTCCTATTTCAAATATTTGAATATTTTACTGAAGAAACTTATCGGATATATGAGCCCCTTCTTTAACTGAACTCTGAATTTAGCCTGGGTGCCCGCATAAATAAATGGATTAATGCACGAACTCAATAACTGAAGCATAAAGCCCGTTTCTTGGAGAATAAATATGGAATTCGTAAAATCAGAAGCAGATGGATATGTCTGCTTTGCAATTCGTACATAGCAAATCGTTAGAAAGCATAACAAATATAACAGGATGAAACTACCCGACACAGTGAAAAGTAAAACAATGGATTTTCTCCTCTTCTCCACCTCTGGATCGCTCCGATTTTCCCCAGTGCTCTTGGCCCGGAGTTTCCTGCGGGTTCTATTAGCTGTCAGAATGTGTCTGACGGTCAGTGCATTGAGCAGCACTATCAGAATAAAAGGCAGACAAGGTGTTAAAATAATTCGAATCCAATCGTATGCAGCCCATGCAAGGGATGTATAAACAATGGCCTTTATTCCACAGAGCCAGGGTGTATTGTCAATTACGTAGACAGGTTCATATGCAAAATATGAAACAGTGTTTATGAGAAAGCTCGTAACAGACACTATTCCTGTGATCCACGCAGCCATCTTTTTCGTACAATATTTAATTTTCAATGTCTTACAAGAAATTGCTACAAATCGATCAAAAGTGAAAAAAACGGTTAACCAGGCAGAATTGTCAAGGGCTGCATAATTTAAAACAGAACGAAGGCTACATATTGGTGTGATGAACAAGAAACTATAAGGAAAATAAATTCCAGCAACACGGTTTAATATAACAGCCGTCAGCATCACCAGGAGATCCGTCATACCCATAGACACCAAGTAAAAGGTGATGCATTGAGATAGCCCGCATCTTCCTCGAGAGAGTATAACGATCACTGCACAGTTAGCTTCCAAAGACAGAGAAAGAGAAAGCACGTAAGAACATATATTCATTAAGAAGAGGAAATAGCTCAGTGGTATTGTAAATGATAAGTAATCAAGAGACTAGCATAGGGTTGTTGGTTCCCAAATTTCAATTATGCCATTCCGATTTTATTACCATTAAACAATATTTATAAAATCCCACCTGATTCCCGAACTGTCTTTATGGAAAGACTGTTACTTCTGTAAATTAATCGGCCGTACATGAGACGCCAGAGGCATGGCAATGTTTCAATAATGAAAACTCTGTCTGCAGAAGGAAGAAATCGTTACCCTGAAATAAGCCGAGCTAGATTGTGTCGACTATACCAAGAACAATGTGAAAAAAGAAAGAAAACAGTTCGATGAAATGCATTACAATAATGATGAGACAAATTGGTCCGATTGAAGAGAAAGAATGATTCTTGTCATGTGCAAAAACATCACTGTTAATATTCGAGTCTTTATGTTGGTAACCAATGGCTCATTGAGCAGCTAACTGAGTACAATTCTTTACCTGGAATCCCGATTGTTGCGAGTACTGGGTAGTAAATAGCAAACAGCAGACCTCTCAGTATTTCATGCATTTTTGAACACATCTGTAAATCATTGCAAATTCGCTTCACTTATACCTGATGCTTCACTCAAGGGGACTAATTAGTTTGTTCATTATTTTGCCATTGGTACAGTCAAACTAACATGTTATTTACTGCACATGCGATTTTCTGATTTGATGGAAAGGAATCGGTTTGCTTTTCATGGGACGTGGCTCTGAAAAACTTTGCAGAGAATTCAGAATAAACCTAGTAGCATCTATGCAGCTTGAATGTCAATTAAATGTACTGACATTACTCGATTACAAATTCATATTTCTGGGGAATACACACCTCAGATCAATTTTTCAGCATAATTCTGGCTGTGATCTTGCTTATCAGGCATGGCATATTTTCGAATTTTCTTGGGAATGTGTACTCACTGGAGAAAATCTGTGCATCTCCGCGTGTTGTTTTTAGGATCAGTCAAGGCCTGTTAGATTCGATATGCATTGCCTCAATAGTATGTATTGACATTCTCGCTGTACTTGCACTGGACATTTTAATTTCTGCAACTCAGGACAAGATCACTGCAACGTGACGAGCTCCCTTGCCACAATCACATTCAGTAGGGCCAGGTGCAGATTCTGATCAGATATATTCAGTCGCGATATGTTAAATTCAAGATTTATAAATTTGTTGAAAACTGACCCATTTCAGCATTGTGTCATTGGGCCACATTTTCTGAGCAGGTGCTGATCCCACTCAGATTATTATGCCACTGTTCCTTTGTATGAAAGGACTGAGTTTCAAAAAGAAGACTCCAATCAGGGCCCCGTCAGCAATGCGGAGCAGCAAGTCAATTCTGGCAGTTATATTACAGAGAAAAAGTCGAATGAAAAGGCAAACACAGCGGCCATCTATAATTAATACTGCAGAATGACAGTACTGTAGTTGTCAAATGACTAAACAGATTCTGGTTACCTTAACGTAAAATTAACCTTGATTACGGTTAACTAGGAAACTCTCAGCTAGAGAGTTGAATAGTCTCTGAGCAGAGTCTTACAAATACCCACATATCTTAAACAATTTTCTTTGTAGCTTGGCGTTTTGTTAAAATAAGAGAAAATAAAATCCCTTTCGCTCTTACCACTAGGCATATGATTCCCTAATTGACTGGTAGGTCTAATTGACCACTATCTACTTCACGATTTCCAAATCTTAACCCAAACGTGTGTCATTGATCCCTTTTTCCCGAACATGCTACAATGAAGTAATATTTTGACAGTATTGTATTTTCCGGTTTATCTCACCGAAGTTATGTACTACTTATCATATTCTAGGATTCTACTTATAATTTATGTGGTCACCAGGCGAGACAGGATGCAATTCTATCTGGTGTTCTCGTTTCCAGCTGAGACACTTCTTTTCTGCATTAATTACCATATGATAAAGTTGCTGACAATTGTGTAGTGGGCTAGTCACACACCAGGACATCCTGAGACCATATTTATTTGAACTCAAATTCCTCCTTTATTCCCATGTTGACGGTCCAGCTTGAGTTTTGACAACATTATTCCGATTAGCTATGTCTTGAGGGGTATGAGTGCTATATCAATATATTGCGTTAGTTATGCATATTTACTCCGATATCTGCATCCTATTGTAATTCAAAATTGTATACATTATAAAATTAAAATACGTCATGACAAAATTCATTTTGACATGGAGGTGACATTTAACCAACTATAATTAGCTAGATTCAACTTCATCGTAGAGTTCACAATTGTTCAATAGTAGCAAAAAAAAGGAAGTGTCCTGATGAAACTCAAAAATCTAAATCTGGAAATAAACGAGAGCTACCGGCCTTGGAACAATAGTGTAAGACATTATTTCGTTGTTCAAAGTTTGTGAGAAGATTTGCAGCTCGGGGGCTTGTTGTTGTGGTTCTGTTCCCCGAGCTGGGAATGTGTGTTCCAGACGTTTCGTCCCCTGTCTACGTGACATCCTCAGTGCTTGGGACCCTCCTGTGAAGAGCTTATGTGATGTTTCCTCCAGCATTTCAGTGACCAATCAGTCTTGAAGAAGGGTCTTCCTGGAAGCGCAATGAGAACTCTGCTTTCCCTCCACAGGTGCTGCCAGAAATGTTGATTTTTCTTTTCCAGAAATGTGTGCTTTGATTGTGTAAAAACGGTGACACTGGTATCCCGAATTAAGATGATGAAATGTCATACAAAGCATTACACATAAAGTAGAGTTTGAAATACCCAAATAATACCACCAAGAAAGAAGAGAAACGCATTGGAAATGATTGAAAATATTCTAAATGCAGTGAAAACATTCCATAATCATATTGTTGACGATATCTGAGTGTTTAATCAAGACGAGAGCCACCGTTATGTGATTCATGCAAATAGAAGTTCTGCAATGAAAAGGGAGCATGTCGCAAATAAGCTTCACACTCAAGCAACACCCACACCGTCTAATTATGTTCTGTAAAATAAAGCACGACATAAGAAGAGTAAATGTGGGTGTGAAACAGAACATGGATTGCAGGGGATCATACGCACACATGTAAACTAACGACTATATGAAAAGTACACTGTTAGACTTGCCCATATGAGATGTAAATATGCATTTTACAGTTTATTCAGCATTGTCAGCAATCAAATGGTTCTTCTTTGCTTTGCAAATGAAAAGACAATTCTCACTGGGTAGATACAGCTGCATGTAGTTATGGATATAAGTCTAAAATTTACCTCTGGCAGTAAAAGAATCAATAATACTATTCATTAAGAAACATCCTCGAAAGACGTATGATCACTCCTCGATAGGACAAGAGTCAGTGGGGCACATAATGTACAATGACATGAGAAGGACAGCGTGATTGTGTGTTTTCGTCAAAAAGAAGACCTTCTTTGCATGACATGGTATCATGTGAGTGGTGCAGCATCAGTAGCGCTTTGGAAATTCTCGTCAGCCTGACAATAAGACTAAATTCTTGAAGTCCTCATGATCGTGAGGAGGAGACAAACCTATCCTTGTCTGTTCGAAAGAAAATGCAGAATTCTGAGTACGTTTTTGTGAAGGAATGGCCACAGATTCCAGGTTAGGATGACGTGTGGTGTTCATAAGCATCTACTTTTCTTGTCTTTTTAGCAAGCTTGAGATTTTGGAGAAAATTTAAATTCCTTTAAATTCATCAGGAGCTGTTTCAAGGTGGTGGCATGTTAGCAGCTATCATGATGCCTAGTTTCTGGAATAGTCTTTCTTTCATCGCCGAATTGTCGTTGATGTATGGCTGGATGGCTAGTGTCTCTGGGTGTCTTGTGTCTTCTTATTTATGTCTGTTGTGCAGTAATGGGAGAACTGCACTTATCGGTAACCCGTTCTTCTTAACTTTAGGAGTTAGATTTCCAGTTTAGAAGACGCTGGCGGGATTTGTTGCTAAGCGCCTTGTGGAATATAAACATATCTTCAACTGTTCATTATTGGAGAAGACAGTAAATGTCAAATTTGGTAAATGTGGTGCAACGCATACTTCCACGGATCAAAATCATTCCACAAATTCAACAGTGTGAACATTATCCTGTGATCACATATCGATTATTCATGGACCATAACAGTGTCAATAATGAAGTTACATTTACACAAGATTTCATCCCAATTTAGAGATGTAGTGTATTTTTTGATGGTTCTGCAGAACTCCGCGCTTTGGGAGACCTAGAATATTGAACCAGTCTCTATCTAGAGGAAACAAATCACAGTTTTCCGAATGAGAAATGGGCAGTAATATTTGCAACATATCTGTGTCAGAAAACAACTATTTGCACGAAAAGAGGATCTAATCATCTATTGATGTTCACTATCATTTCGATGATATGATTGAAAAATGATGTAAGAGACAAGGAATTCTGCAGAAAATAACGCACTACCTCTCTCCCTCACATCTTGCTCACAGCCCCAAGGTTGAAGTCACGAGTGGGATAGAATAACCTTCACTTACCTGAATGGTTAAACATTCAGGAAGCTGAAAATCAGAGAAACATTTGAATAAGGAATGATGCCCCTTCTCAACTCAAGTATTGTCTCCATCGAGGGGTCATTTACAATTGGAGCAATATGTACCCTTTATTAAAAATAAAGTAGTGACTGGTTAAATCTAATTCTATAGCATCTTTCAAGCTCCCGACTTTTAACAAGAAGATGATGATTAAGACCACAGCTGAAAATAAAAATTGGTTCATGCAAGTTCTCTTCCAGGGCATCCACTGTACGGATTGGGAACGATAGTACTGTTCCTTCACTGCCAGAGCATAAGCCAATTCAGTCTCCTTTCTGAGAGCATCCTTTCTGAGAGTATCCTTCCAATCTTTCTTTCCTCCAACCACACATTTTCAGCAGCAGTTCCGTAGATCTTCTCAACCACATTTCAAACTGAGCATAAACAACTGGTGATGACCATATAACTTCAATGCATAGAATATCGATATTAGTTACTATGTTCCTTCCTCTTCATTTGTTGCATGTGGGCCTTTCTGACAGTATAGTATCTAATCCTGGTCTGTATTTGTCCCTCAGAAATTGATGGTGTGCTGTTATCTATAATTACTGCTGTAGTTTCACCAAAGGTAACATAGTACATAGATTAATACAGCGCAGAACAGGCCCTTCGGCCGTCGATGTTGCGCCGACCTGTAAACTATTCTCAGCTCGCCCCGCTACATTATCCCAAAATCATCCATGTGCTTCACTAAGGATTGTTTAAATCTCCCTAATGTGGCTGAGTTGACTACCTTAGCAGGTAGGGTATTCCACGCCAATACTACTCTCTGCGAAAAGAACTTGCCTCTGACACCTCTCTTAAATCTGTCACCCCTCAATATGCCCTCTAGTACAAGCTGACGTCATCATCCCACGAAAACATCTTTCTCTGTCTATCCTATCTAATCATCTGATCATCTTATATGTCTCCATCAAATTCTTCTTTCCAGTGAGAACAGACCCAAGTCACTCAGCCTTTCCGCATAAGACGTGCCCTAGAGACTAGGCAACATCCTGGCAAAGCTCCTCTGCAAATTTTCTAATGCTTTCACATCATTTCTGTGATGGAGTCACCAGAACTGTATGCAATCTTCCAAGTGTGGCCGTGCCAGAGTTTTGTATAGTTTCAGCATGATATTGCGGCTCCGGAACTCAATCCCTCTACCAATGAAACCTAACACATCACACTTAACAGCACTATCCACCTGGGTGGAAACCTTCAGGGATCTATGCACATAGACTCCAAGATCCCTCTGCACATCCACACTACCAAGAATCTTTCCAGTGACCAAGTACTCTGACATCCTGTTATTCTTCCTAAAGTGCATCACCTCACATTTAGCTGCATTTCACTCCATTTTCCACCTCTCAGCCCAATTATGCAGTTTATTCAATTCCCCCTGCAACCTGTAACATTCTTCCAAACAATCCACTACTCCATCCATTTTCGTGTCGTCTGAAAATTTACTAATCCATCCACCTATGCCTGCGTCGAAGTCATTTATAAAAATAACAAACAGCAGTGGTCCCAAAACAGATCCTTGTGCATACTACTAATAATTGGACTCCAGACTGAATATATTCCATCAACCATCACTCGCTGCCTTTTTCCAGAAAGCCAGTTTCTAATCCAACCTGCCAAATCACCCTCAATTCTATGCCTCTGCAATCCCTCCATCAGCCTACCATGTGGAATTTGATCAAAGAGTTTACTGAAGTCCATGAACACCACAGCAACTGCACTACCCTCATCTCCATGCTTGGTCACCTTCTAAAAAAATCCAATGAGGCTTGTGAGACACGACCTGCCCTTGACAAAACCTTGTTGACTACCCGAAATTAAATTAGTGCTTGCGAGGTGATTATAAATCTTATCTCTCATAATCCTTTCCAAACCCGTTCTGACAACAGAAGTAAGGCTCACTAGTCTATAATTATCTGGGTCATCTCTGCTGCCATTCTTGAACAAGGGCACAACATTCGCAATCCTCCAGTCCTCAGGTATTAAACCTGAGCCAATGCCGACTCAAATTTCAAAGCCAAAGACTCTGCTATCTCCTCCCTAGCTTCACAGAGAGTCCTCGGATAAATCCCATCCAGTCCAGGGAACTTGTCCACTTTCACTCCTTCTCGAATCGATAATACCTGTGTGTAACTAATCACGATCCTTTCTAATCAACTGTTTGGTACCTCATTCTTCTCCTCCACAATAACTTCATTTTCCTGAGTGAATATCGATGAGAAATGTTCACTTAACACCTCTCTGATCTCTACAGGGTCCACACTCAACTTCCCAATTCTGTCTTTGACTGGCCCTATTCCTACCGTAATCATCCTTTTAGTCCTCATATACCTATAGAAAGCTTTATGGTTCTCCTTTATTCTACGTGCTAAAAGCTGTTCGTGTCCTCTCTTTGCACTTCTTAACTCTCTCTTTAAATCCTTCCTATCTGATCTGTCACTCTCCATCGCCTCATCTGAGCTATCTTGCCTTATCAACACACAAGCCTCCTCCTTCTTCTTAACAAGAGTTGAAATTTCTGTAGTAAACCACGGTTTCCCTTGCCAAGGTCATGCAATATCTTCTCCTTAAGTCAACTCCACATTTCGATTGCCTGCATCCTCTGCATTTTGGTCCCCCATTCTGTGCATCCTAATTCGTGCCTAATCGCATTGTAATTGCCCTTGACCCATCGATAACTCTTGACCTGTGGCATGTAACTACCCTTTCCATCGCTCAACTAAACGTAACTAAATTATGACCACTCTCTCCAAGGTGCTTACCTACAAATACATCAAACACCTGGTCTGGTTCATAACCAAGCACAAGACCCAGTGAGGCCTCCCCTCTTGTTTGCCCTTCGACATACTGTGTCAGGAAACAATCCTGTACAGATTAGACGAAAACTGATCCATCGACAGACTAGAGCTATAACATCTCCAATCAATGTTGGGGAAGTTAAAGTATCCCAAATGAACATGCTCTTCCTTTCAAACCTACCGAGAATAATGTTGCTAATCCTCTCTTCCACCTCCCTGGAAATCTGCGGAGGCCTATTAATAAAACCAAGAAGTGTGACCTCTCCTCTCCTGTTTCTAACCTCAGCCGACACTACATCAGCAGACGAGTCCTCATCAAAAGTCCTCTCAACAACCGTTATAATATATTTGACTAACAAGGCCACACCTCACCCTCTTTTACGGCCTTGCCTGTTTTTATTGAAAGATCTGATCCCTGGAACCTACAACATCCATTCCTCACCTATCTCTATCCATGTCTCCGAAATGGCCACAGCATCGAAGTCTCAGGTACCTATCCATGCTGCAAGCTCAACCATCTTATTTCGGATACTTTTGGCGTTGAAGTAGACACACTTTAAACCACATCGCTGTCTGCCAGTACATTCCTGTGACCCTGAAATCCTGTCCCTATCCTCCTACTCTTATCCTCCTGTGCACTACAGTTACACCTCCCGTTCCCATCACCCTGCTGAGTTAGTTTAAACCCATCCGAATAGCACCAGCAAATTTCCCACCCAGGATATTAATACGCTCTAGTTCAAGTGAAGACCCTCCTGTTTGTGCAATTCCCACCTCCCCCTGAATTAGTCCCAATTATCCCAAAACATGAAATCCTCCCTACTGCACCATCCTTGCAGACACGTGTTTAGTTGATATCTCTCCAAATTCCTTGCCTCGCTATCACGTGACACGGATAAGAATCCAGGAATAACAACTCTGATTGTTCTAGCTCTCAGCTTCAACCCGAGCTCCCTGATATCCTGCCTTACATCACTATCTCTGTTTCTACCTATGTCGTTGGTACCTACATGGAAAACGACTTGAGGTTGGTCACCCTCTCCCTTCAGGACCCCAAAGATACAATCTGAGTCATCACAGACCCTGGCACCTGGGAGGCAACACACCAACACGATAATCGTTCGCTCCCAACAAACCTTCTATGTGAACCTCTAACTATTCAATCACCAATGACTGACACTCTCCTCCTTTTCTTCCTTCACTTCTGTGCAATAGGGACAGGCTCTGTGCCAGTGACCTGGGTCCCACTGTTTTCCCCTGGTAAGTTGTCCTCCTCAACAATATCCAAAACGCCATACATGTTTTTTTCAGGGGAATGACCACAGGGGATCGCTCCATTGACTGTTTTTCCCCTTTCGAACAGTCATCCAGCTTTCTTCTTGCATAGGAGTAACTACTTCCCTGTAACTCCTACCTATCACAACCTCTGCCTCCCGAATAATCCGAAGATCATCCAGTTCCTTCTCCAGTTCTCTAACACGGTCTTGGGGGACCGAGACATGGGCGCACTTCCTGCAGATGTACTTGGATGGAACACTATTGGCGTCCCTGATCTCAAACATCAGGCGGGAGGAATATTTCTCTCCATTCACTACCATCCCTGCTTGACACTTCGTCACAAAGTAAAAAAAAGATGCTTACCTAATATGTCCCTTGTCTTTAATGTTAGAGGAGGTGGTTGAGAGGGCAGTCCTAGAAAGGTAGGGTGTCGGGTTGAGAAGACACTGACTTATATCGCAGGAGGGAAATGAAAATAAGAAGTCCCTCCTTTCCCAGAAACCTCTGTTCTCTGACAAAATTTAAAAGCGCAAATCAGTGACTCACCACTCCCAGCAGGCCCTTGGTGCAAGCTGCTGTCCTTCGAGTTGCTGCTGTCGCTGCCGCTGTAAAACAGAAATGGAGGACTCCCGCGCTCGTGGTACATTTTTAAAGGTTCAAATCAGTGACTCGGCGCTCCCAGCAGGCCCCTGGTGCAAGCTGCTGTCCTTCGCCTTGTTGCTGCCACTGCCGCTGAAAACCTGAAATGGAGTGTTGTGGGTATATACTGAGAAATATTTCAGGTAACAGAGAATATTAATAGCTTTATTTGAATGAATTTATTATTGTATAAGGAAATAAAAATCATAATCCCTAATGGACAGACATTCTAATAAGTTCAGCGAATAATTATGCTTAAAATTGTGAATGCTTCAAGTTAGAATAATAACATGCAGTTATGAAGTAATATTCATTATGTCACTCATGAAGGCACAATATTCCAGAACGAGGCTGTGCTTTTTCTATAAAACAGACGTAGTACTTCTGCAGCAGATAAACATACCGTAAATTGTGTTAAAATTGAATGAAAGAGATCAAAGCTTTCAAGATAATCCAGTGGCTGCATGGAAATACATTAGGAGCACGGAAGAATATTTGCAGTAAAGAAGTACAATAACGTCAGAAAATGCAAAGTTTTATCAGGAATTCCGATACCCAGGGGAGCGGGATTTTAAATACTAAACACCAAAAATTTTGAGTGTAAGTGCATTTCTATGAGTAACTCTTAGAATGGTATCCACGACAGAGAAGTTTGCGATATTTCCAATTGGTTATAGGCTTCAGAGAGATTCTATTTATTTATTTATTTTCTTAAGGTTTGAAACAAGTATAAGTCCAATTGCCATGGTAATGGTCGACATGGTTTAATTAAGTGGAATGTTTTGGTCTGTGGGAAGGGGGAGAAGTGAATCGTGTTATATTGTTAAGTAGGCTATTTGGCATATCGACTCAACACAGATTCTCCTAAGAGCATCTCACGTCCATCTCTGTCCCTGTAACCGAGCATTTCCAAGTGATAACTCACCTAGCCCACTCATCCCTGGAATATATCAGCAATATAGCATGGCCAAACCATCTAACCTGCGCATCTTTGGATTGTGGGAGAAAACCGGAGCAGCTGCGGGTAAGCCATGCCGACACGACGAGAATAAGTAAGCTCTTTCCAGAAAATCACCTGGAAGGGGAGTCTAACCGGTGTTCCTGGCGCTGTCAGGGTGCAGTGCTAACCACTGAGTGATCATGCTTCGCTTAATACCGGAGTGTTACAAGATGGTCCAATTACATTTATTATGGCAGTGTCCAACACGTCAACCAGAGTCACAAATCAATTTTTCTTCACCCAGTGCAGCTGTTCCAATACTCAAGGAGCATGACATCATCCATCATCCAGAATAAAACAGCCGCTTTATTGGGACCACATACAAAAAACATGCACTGCATGCACTTGTGAAACCTTCCGAGAAAGCGCATTCGACATCATGACTGCTTCCATCTCAAAAGACAAGCATAGCAGATATATGGGAAAGCATCTGCAAGTACTCTTCGAAGCCATTCAGCATCCGACTTGTACATAGTTTGGTATTATTTCTGCTTCATTTTGTGACAACGCTGAAATGCCCTTCCTAACTGCATTACCACTTGAATTTACCATGCAAGTTTTCTAATCTCCAAACTGAGGTGATCCTGCTTATCTCAGTGAGAACACAAACATCCGTTAAATGATCATTCAAAGCAATTCCTAACACGCGACTTTAATTTCTCCTCGAGTTTTAGAAAATGCAAAATGAAAAGTGATGTGAGTTATCGAAGCAAAGAAAGGGTGACAGATTGGAGATGTTCCCTGTCACTCTGCTCACAGATTTGCAGTTTATTCCACTAACAAGAGAAAAGGATAGATTTATTCATGAAGTTTAACGGTCAGTTATTGTTTCAGAGAGTTGCTTAGTGCAAGGTGAGTGCCCAAAGACTGACAATCGATATCGCATTTGAAACAGATTGCCTACAAATTCAGTTTGCGTCGGTTTCCTTAGAACGGAAAAAGTACACAGTGAAATGAGAAAACCGAACCACATTGCGGTAGTGATGAAATTCATATTCCATGTGACTTTAATTTCTCCTCGAGTGGAATGCAGGAGATCAAGATGACAGTTCACCATTACGTTTTTCAGGGAAACTCGCAACTTTAAATAAATGCTGACATAACTAGCGACCTCAGCATACTGTGAATGCCTTTTCTTCGAATGTCACACTCAGTGTTGAAATTTTCAGTTCAGTTTAATCAATGGGATAAATTTAATTGCGATGCATTCACTAATGGAAATTTTAATTATATCAATAACATTATGCTAACAAAGTTCCATATGCTACATTTAATTTGGGAAGGGTTAGTTCAACAGTGATAAAGGCGATGCTTATGAACAGGTTTGAAAGATAAGAAGGGTTATATTCATTACAGATAGGACTTATCTTTGCTGAAGCGCTCAGCTCTGCAAATTAATGTCGTCCATGCTGTCAAATTCCGCACAAACTAACAATAATGCACCAATTCTAGATGGTTGAAATCATTAGATCTATGAATTTTTTTCATAACATCATTGACGATGGCTGTTTTCACTGTAGAACTTTGGAAAGAAAACCAAATAAATACTGTATGGCCAGCATTTATTGCAACAGGAAATCTGAAACAGACAAAGAAATAATGGAGAAATGAAGTAGGTTGAAGAACAATTATATCAGACTTAGAAAATTAACATTGAATTTCTCCCCACAGATACTCGGACTCTTGTTGGGGTTCTCCAACAATTTCCCTTCCTGCTTTCGTTCATATTTCCATTATTTGAAGTAATTTGATATGATTTGTGAGCTAAATCGTCATGTTGGTGAACAACCGCAACACGAACCCAAGACAATTCACTGTCTGTTTTTACCACTCGGATTTACCATGCAAGTTTTCTAGTCTCCAAACTGAGGTGATCCTGCTTATCTCAGTGAGAGGACAAACATCCGTTAAATGATCATTCAACGCAATTCCTAACACGTGACTTTAATTTCTCCTCGAGTTTTAGAAAATGCAAAATGAAAAGTGATGTGAGTTATCGAAGCAAAGAAAGGGTAACAGATTGGAGATGTTCCCTGTCACTCTGCTCACAGATTTGCAGTTTATTCCACTAACAAGAGAAAAGAATAGATTTATTCATGCAGTTTAACTGTCAGTTATTGTTTCAGAGAGTTGCTTAGTGCAAGGTGTGTGCCCAAAGACTGACAATCGGTATTGTATTTGAAACAGATTGCCTACAAATTCAGTTTGCGTCAGTTTCCTTAGAACGGAAAAAGTACACATTTAAATGAGAAAACCAAACCACATTGCGGTAGTGATTAAATTCATATTCATTTCCTATTCAGTCAGGAAAAGAGAAGAGTGAGTAACATGAACAATTTTCCGATCCATTGGCACAACTTGTTTCTATTTTTTCCACCTTAATGATCATTGACGGAAACAGATGGCACCATGAATCGGATGCGTTGGGGAGTGGGATGCAAATGAAATTCTTCTCGCTGAAGCAACCATTGAGTGTTGTGGCTCCAAAACTCAATCCCTCTACCAATAACAGCTAACACACCATATGCCTTCTTATCAACCCTATCAATTTGGGTGTCAACCTCTTTTCTCGATGAAGGCTTTTGTCCGAAACGTCGATTTTCCTGCTCCTCGGATGCTGCCTGACCCTGCTGTGCTTTTCCAGCACCACTCTAAACTAGATCCTGGCAACTTTCAGAGATTGATGTACATGGACATCGAGATCTCTGCTAATCTACACTGCTAAGAATCTTACCCTGAGCTCAGTACTCTTTATTTCTAAATTGCTCCTTCTAAAGGAAATGATGTCATACTTTTCCAAATTAAACTCCATTTGTTACCTCTAAACCCAGCTCTGCCGCTTATCGACATCCCTTTCTAAACTACAACATCCTTCAGCACTATCTAAAAGTCCACTGACCTCAGTGGCATCTGAAAATTTACTAATCCATCCTTCAACTCCCCCATCCAGATGATTTATTAAAAAAGAAAGACAACATTGGACCCAAAATATTTCCTTGCGATACCCCACGAGTAACTGTCCTTAGGATGAAAGTTTCCCATCAACCACCATCCTCTGTTTCCTTTCAGCTAGCCAATTTCTGGTCCATATCGCTACATGCCCCTCAATCGCATTCCTCCATATCTGATGCAATAACGCACTGTGGGGAACCTTATCAGACGCCTTACCGAAATCTACGTAGATCCCATCAACCACTTTACCCTCATCCACATGTTTGGTCACCTTCTCAAACAAGTCAATAAAACAGTTGTGAGACACGATCTACCTTTAACCGTGTTGACTATCTCTAATCAACTTATTCCTTTCTGGATGATTGTAAATCCTGACTCTTATCACCTTTTCCAACTTTACTGAAGTGTCACTGTTCTATAATTACCAGAGTTGTCTCTACTGCCTTTCTTGAACAAGGTGACAATATTTGCTATCCCTAATTCTTCTGGCACTATTCCTATAGAAAAAGACGACATAAAGATCTCTTCCCTGGATTCCCAGAGAATCCTAGGAAATGTCCCATCTGATACAGGGAGTTTATCTATTTTCACACTTTGTAGGATTGCTAACACCTCCTCCTTGTGAACCTCAATCCCGTCAGTCAGTTAGCCTGTATCACATTATTCTTCTGATCACCTATTTCTTCTCCTAGTGTGAACACTGAAGAAATATACTCATTTAACACTTCCCTATCTCATCGGACTCCGTGTTTAGCTTCCCACTACTATCCTTAATTTCTCCTAATCTTCTCCAGTAATTCTTTTATTCCTTCTATGCCTATAGGAAAATTCGGATTTTCCTTGATTGTATGATTCAACACTTTCTGATGTCCCCTCATGGCACCTCTTAGCTCTCTCTTTAGGCCGTTCCTGGCTAGCCTGTAAACCTCAAGCGCCTTAACTAAGCCTTCACGTCTCATCCTGACATTAGCCTTCTTCTTTCTCTTGACAAGCGAGTCAACTTTTTTAGTAAATCACGGCTCCCTCGCTCAATCACATCCCCCCTGCCTAACTAGTATATACTTATCAAGGACATGCAACAGCTGGTCCTTGAATAAGCTCCACATTTCAATTGTGCCCGTTCCATGCATTTTCCTTCCGGATCCTATGCATTCTAAATATTGCCTAACAGCATCATAATTGTCTTTCGCCCAGCTATAACTCGTGTCCTGCAGTATTACCTGTCCCTTTCCATCGCTTAAATAAACATTGTGATCACTATCACCAAAGTGTTCACCTAACTTCAAATCTAACACCTGGCCGGGTTCATTTCCCAGTACCAAATCAAATGTGGCTTTGCCCCTTGTTGGCGTGCCTTCATACTCTTTCAGAAAATTCTCTTGCACACGTTTGACAAAAAAACTTTGCCATCTAAAGTACTAGAACGAGAGTGTTCCCAGTCACTATTTGGACAGTTAAAGTACCCCACAATACCTACGTTGTTACTCTTGTTCCTGTCCAGAATTATCTTTGTTATCCTGTCAACTACAATCTCTGGAAGTATTCGGAGGCTAATAGAAAACTTCCAACGTTGTGACCTCTCCTTTACCCTTTCTAACCTCAGTCCAAGTTACTTCAGTAGACAAGTCCTGAAACGTCCTTTCTTGCAAAGTAATGCTGTCGTTGACTAAATCTGCCATAACTCCCCCTTCACCGTTTTCTCTGTCCTTACTGAAGCATATAAATCTTGGAACCTGTTAGATCCATTTCTGTCCCTGCTCTATCCAAGTCTCCGCAATGGTCACAACATCGAAGTGCCAGTTAGCAACCAATTCCTCATAATTCGGATGGAAGCTTTGAAGATATAAATCCTAAAGTCTGCCTGTTCCTCCACATTACAAAGAGTCTTGTCTTTATTCACGAAATCTGCACTGAAATTCGAAATTGCAAAATGAATCACTTCGCATTTTTCCCGGTTAAATTTCATCTGCCACTTCACAACCCATATCTGCATCCTGTCAATGTCCCATCGCAACCAAAATAGTCTTCTACACTCTCCACATCATGGTGAATGTTAGGATATTAAGGAGTGTAGTGGAACAGAAGGGTCTTGGCGTTCAGGTGCACTGTTCTCTTAAAGTGGAGTCACAGGTATACAGGGCAGTGAAAAAGATTTTTGGTACACTGGCCTTCATTAGTCAGTGAAATGATGTGAGAAATGGTGAAGTTATGTTGAAATTGTATAGGACGTTGTTAATGTCGGATTCTGGATTATTATGTTCAGTTTTGGGACCATTACTTTCAAAAAGATATTATTAAACTGGAAAGAGTTTCGAAGCAATTTGCAAGGGTAATGCTGGCACTCAAAGGTCAGATTATGGAGAAACGTTGGACAATCTGGGACTTTTTTCTTTAGAATGTAGGAGACTGAGGAGGGATCTTACTGAAATATATAAGATCACGAGAGGTATGAACAGAGTAAATGCACTTAGACTTTTTCCGAGGGTTGGGGAATCAAGGGAGAGAGATGGACAGCGGCGGGTACATTAGCAACATTTAAAAGTGTTGTGAAATTGAAAGCGTGTACTCTACATTTAAAAGAGAGTGAATGCTGTTCTGAACTTAGAGCTTACAGGCAACTTGTAAATGACGAGATGGCTTTCCAAGAGTGAACTGGCAAATTGAACATATATAGCATTTGGCTGTAAAATGGATACCTGAGTTGGTTGGAATTCTATAAGAATTCGAATTTAACCAATCAGTTTAAATTATGCACCAGGATACTGAAACCCAAATCAAGTTTGAATTTAATGTTGTGCCATCATAGAACCAATGAGAAGATTCGATGTTCGGGATAATGCAAAATGTGTTTATTTGAAAATTGCAGAAATAGCAACTGTTATCGATTAAATTAGGAAGCATGATCTATCAAATGTAATTTGTCTTATGAAGCATATTCGCAGTAAAGTAAATAAGATAAACAAGTGAGATTTTCATCCAGATGAGGACAGACACTGAAGATGACAGTGGTTGTGTTGTTATGAAATTAAGTTGATGTAATTTCAATAGGTGTTGTATTAGAACAGCGTGGTGTTATTGAGTTGAAGATGGATAGTAAACTGTTAAAAGAAAGGGGTGCGTTAAAATGTGAAAAGTTACTGTTTAATGTTCATTTTTCAATTTAAAAATAAATTGATGTTATTTTGTCGAAATAGTGGAATTTGGGACTTCTCAATCACTCATGTTATAACCGATTAAGATACAAGATTAGCTTTTCTGGGTGTTTGATTTATTAACAGAGGAGGTCACCTTCATGTCATAACTCTATATTTTTGATTTTCTTCATTCATAATATTGCAATGATGCGCCTTGCCAACTGATCAGAAGTAGCTTCGTAGTAGCTTCCTCGGTAGTATAGTGGTTAGTATCCCCGCCTGTCACGCGGGAGACTGGGGTTCAATTCCCCGCTGGGGAGTCTGCGGCATTACTGGGCGGCACGGTGGCACAGTGCTTAGCACTGCTGCCTCACAGCGCCAGGTTCAATTCCTGACTCAGGCGACGGACTGTGTGGAGTTTGCACGTTTAGATTAGATTAGATTACTTACAGTGTGGAAACAGGCCCTTCGGCCCAACAAGTCCACACCGACCCGCCGAAGCGAACCCCACCCATACCCCTACATATACTCCTTACCTAACACTACGGGCAATTTAGCATGGCCAATTCACCTGACCCGCACATCTTTGGACTGTGGGAGGAAAACGGAGCACCCGGAGGAAACCCACGCAGACACGGGGAGAACGTGCAAACTCCACACAGTCAGTCGCCTGAGGCGGGAATTGAACCCAGGTCCCTGGCGCTGTGAGGCAGCAGTGCTAACCACTGTGCCACCGTGCCGTTCTCCCCGTGTCTGCGTGGGTTTCCTCCGGGTGCTCCGGTTTCCTCCCACAGTCCAAAGATGTGCTGGCCAGGTGAATTGGCCATGCTAAATTGCCCGTAGTGTTAGGTAAGTGGTAAATATAGGGGGTCTGGGTGGGTTGCGCTTCGGCGGGTCGGTGTGGACTTGTTGGGCCGAAGGGCCTGTTTCCACATTGTAAGTAATCTAATCTAGTTCCTTGTTCCTTCGTAGTCCCTTGATCTGGCTATGGGAGCTAGTGGAATTTGAACTCAATATAAATGTGAAATTAAAAATCTAATGACAACAATGAAAGTGACGTCGATTGTCAGGGTCAGAAACAAAAATATCTGATTCACTAATATTCTGTAGGGAAGCAAACCTAATTGGCAGACATATTATGTCCAGATCCTCAGCACTCTAGTTTGCTCTCAACTGCATTCTGGATACTCAGAAATGAGCTGTGAGTTGTGACCGATCCAACGACACCCATGTACTCTGAATGAATTTTCGAGAAAAGAGGCAATTGAAGCCATTTCTCAGTTTGTCCACCAAATGCCTCATTTGTGACTGAATCTTCGCACAATCCGTGAGAGGACTTGGACATTACAAACAAAATTCTGTTTGAAAATGTCCTTCCAATCAAAGAAAGAGAAGAAGCACGTGAACAGTAAGGGGCTATGCCTTGGTATCATGTCAGAGAGATCCAGGGGTTTACCATGTCTGCTTAAACCTCGTAATCGCTTCAAAATTGTCATTAACAGTAACAATGATTTTATTATTTTATTTACAAAATATGATCAAGAAAGGCGAAATAAGCTTATGCCTGACATACAATCAGGTGAGTTATAAATTCGTTATGAGAAGAGAAAAGATATTTTCTTATGAAGGTTTAGATCATTAGATGATGTTATTTTATAAAATTTGAATAATGCCAATATTTCTAGAGTGATAGATATGTACAGCACGGAAACAGATGTACAGCAGTGAAACTCGTTCATGTCATCCAGATATCGTACAATAATCTCGTTCCATTTGCCATCACGTGGCTCATATCCTTCGGAACACTTCTTGATCAGACACCCAACTTAATGTTTTATTTTTAAATGTAAATTTCCCAGCATCCTTTAGGAGCTTATTCCATACACTTCCTGAGTGAAAAAGCTGCCCTTTACATCCATTTCAAATCTTTCTCCTCTCACCGTCAACTTGTAATTTTTTGTTTTGTCTTCCAGCAATAATGATGGTAATTACAGCTCCAAACATCGAGATTTTGAAAACGAAAAGGAACAATTACGAAAAATGCAATGTTCAGGATTGCGATTGAATCCACGTCCACAGTTAATCTGGGAACAAATGCAGCCTATTGTTACTGCACTACCGTCAACATGAAAAAAGTGTCTATCTTTAGGAAGAGTAAATATTAACCTCCATATGGAATTGGGCAAAGGGAACACTGGTCATTCGAAATTAAAAACATTTGTTTATTGACAAATGATTGAAAGCATGTGGATTGACAAAGAGACAATTAACTGCACCTTAAAAAAGAAAATAAGTCATAAGGGACATCCGGGAGCTCTTTTTGCCAGTTCTCATGAAGCAGATTTTGTGGACAGCATTTCCCACTCTAAGGATCCCAGAGAGTAGTGTCATCATTTAGTCTTCATTCGGCAGATAAAAGATGAACCAGAAACCAAAGCGGTGTATCGAGGGAAGATTCCTCCAATACAACTGCAAGACGCCGAACGAACACATGTATGGAGACCTTGCGATCCTCAGTACTTCCCCTAATTTGAATTCAACGTATCGGAATATTGATTCATCAGCTCTGGATCAAGGTTGGATCGTAGTATGTATTAAATGCATGAGGTTTACCTGCCCGCGTTTGACTGAAAAAGAAACTTTGCATTTGTAAATAAACCTCGTTTATAGATCCTTTATTCATTTTTACCTGGTACAGATTAGCCATTGAATTGAATACTTTCCTAAAAGAAACACAATGACTTATTGTGTAACATGCAGAAAATTTGGACTAGAGAGAAAGACCTCACTGTTTCACCATCCACCAACTGCATTTTTCTGGAATGATAGCCCTAAAGATTCCACAAACATTCCATGACATTGTGTTGACTTGTATGCTGTTCTAAGATGTCAGCCTCTCCTTTTTTAATTCCTAGCTTGAAACATTTCAAACTCTCAAGCTCCCTGCAACATTTCCGCGTCCCAGGAACAATGAATAATTGTGTTCAGGTTCTCTGCAATTTCCATCATTGCTTTGATTAACGATGCTCATAAGTCCCATCCGCAAACGATAAATTATCAACAATAAAAGAAAATAAATGCTGTATTGAAATGTAAATGATTTAATCCTGTTCGTGCAGTTACTATAATTAATGGTCCACTCCATGGAGATTGATTGTGAGTCTGGAGGATAACACTCTTCTATTAATAAGGGACTGCTCTCAATGTGTTATTCGATACTGCCAATGGGAGCATCACGCCTGAAAGCAGGTAGAAAACGAAGACAATCTGAGATCAACAAACATGAATGTTAAAACGATGGATCAGAATCTGAGGACCAGAGATTGGAACGCTACAACAACGGACAAGAGTTATTCCTGATCATTTTTCTATCTTACATATTACGACTGGCTGAAATTACAACAGCGGATTCAATATGTACTTGAATATAATTCAAACAAGTTACTACCCTATCCACGCTATCACTGGAGTTCCCGAGAGGTTTCTTTAAACCTTTATTAATACTGTATACAATGGTCCATTTATTAACTTCCTATGACTAGAAAACTACGCACATATTTATTTTCACATCCAGTCACGTTCAGGATTATCTAATGATTAATTATATTAACTACCTCGCCAAACCCAGAGGCTAAGTTAGTCTTTTCGCATGTTGCTCAATCCATTTGTCAATTCTGAGCTGAGCATACGGGCATTGCCTTTTTTCGGAAGTTCAAAATTTCAAACCGTATCGTATTTCGATCCAAAACATTGACCTATCCCACTTCCTTTATATTACACATTCACAAATATTCTTCAATGCATGTAGAAAGTAGAACAAAGAACATTACAGCACAGTGAAGGTTGTTCTGCGCTCAATGTTGCGCCTACCTTGGAACCAATCTGAAGCCCTTCTATGCTGTACTATTCCATTTTCATTGGTATGTTTATCCAGTGAACATTTAAATGCCCTCAAAGTTGGCGAGTCTACTACTTTTGGAGGCGGTACTCTCCACGCCCCTACTACTCTCTGAATAAAGAACATACCTCTTTCATCTGTCCTACATACTGTCAACCCTCAATTTAAAGCTATGTCCCCTCTTGCTAGCCATCGCCATTCAAAGAAAATGGCTTTCTCTAGTCCGTTGATTGTACTATATGTCTCATATATAGCGCTCAACCTTCTTCTCTCTGACGAAAACAACATCAAGTCCCTCAGTTTTTCCTCATAAGACCTTCCATACCAGGCAGCATGCCAGGAAATAACCTCTGAACACTTTCCAAAGCTTCCATATCCTTCTTCTTGTGCGGTGACCAGAACAGTAAGCCACACTCCAAGTGCGGCTGCAACAAAGTTTTGTACAGCTGCAGCATGACCTCGTGGTTTCGAAACTCAATCTCTCTACCAACAATAGATAACGCTTAGTATGCCTTCCTAACAAAACTACCAACCTGCGTGGCAACGTTCAAGGATCTATGCATATGGGCGCCGATATCTGTCTGCTAATCTGTACTCCCAAGAATCGTACCATTAACCCAGCGCTCTTTATTCCTGTTGCTCCTTCCAAAGTGAATCATCTCACTTTTCCTCATTAAAGTACATTTATCGCCTCTCAGCCCGCATCAGCAGCTTATCTATGACCCGCTCTGAACTACAACATCCTTCAGTTCTATCCACAACACTACCGACCTTAGTGTTATGTGCAAATTTACTAACATATACTTCTCAACCCTCATCCTTGTCATTTCTCAAAACGACAAACAGCTGTAGCATCTAATGGATCCTTGTGGTACACCACTTGTAACTGAACTGCAGGATGAACATTTTCCTTCAACCACCACCCTCTCTCTTCTTTCAGTTATCCAATTTCTGATTCAAAACGCGAAATGACACTCAATCCCATGCGCCTGTATTTTGTGCAATAGCCCTTGTTTTATTGTTCAACCCAGATTTGACTCTACCATGTTATCACAGCCATCTTTCCGAACGTTCCTTCCTAAGCCAGAAGTTAACCTTTATATTTCCGCTAGTATTCAAACTGAGATGAAATACTGTTCACCTGTCAGTACTCTGCTCAATGACTGGCATTGTTTTGTGGTCTGCCGGAATACAATTATTTTCAACTATCACGTATTTCTACACTATAATAATTTATCCACATTCTCGTGTACTTCACTCCCTCATTAACTTGTTAATGTTCAACATGGAACCCTTCTGTATCTCAGGAATTCTGAATAGTGCTGAATACTGAGCAGATATTACTTCAGTTGCATATTTTAAAAATCTCATAGTCAATCAAGAACTGTAAAATTGATTTAATCTTCATTGCATGAAGCAACCAAAATGAGACTACTAAAATGAACAAGTTAAGCTTCACAACTCAACTTGGCTATTATCTGACAAAGTTAAAAATCATATAACACCAGGTTATAGTCCAACAGATTTATTTGGAAGTAGGAGTTTTAGGTCTGAAAGCTTGTACTTCCAATTAAACCTGTTTGATTATAACCCGGTGCTACGTAATTTCTAACATTGGTACCTCCACATGATGTTATCAGATTCATGATGGAACTTGGCCACAATTCTTCCAGGGATTATCTCTGGATATTGTCAGAGTTCAAACTTTATGAAATGCTGTTCTGCAGAGTTCTGCTAAAAAGAAAGAGTTTTGATATTCAATTCTCATATAGAGTACTGACGTCACATCCATGGTACAATGTATTGATGGTTCTGTGGAGTCCTTCCATCTATAATATTTATTATTCTTTTGGAGTCTTTGAAACTGCAGCATGCTTCGTTGCCAGAATAAGCTTCTTCGTTCCGTGTTGCATTTGTCCACAACTATATTGTTTGAAGATACAATTTTACTCTATTTAACTCCTTGAATTCTGCTGAACGGCAATCAGTTGTTTTTTTATGGTAGTAATTCAGCCACTCATGAAGCAGTTGGCTAGTCAGCTTCATTTATGCAATTCCGACTTCCTTTTTACCAGACATGATTAATTGCTTTCAATCACTCTGTAAGAATGTGTATTTTCCCCTGAACAGCTTATTTCATATTGATGTATTGCTGACACATTCTGTCTCTGGCAATTTATCTTCGATTCAGTCATTCAATTCATGAGCAGTTATGGAAGTTTTGCCTTCTGCAATATCACAAGAAGTACCCCCTCTCTGATGCTATGCTCGAATTAAGGACATTATAAAACTCATGTGGTTGAGTCCACAGGATAAACGTCTATTAACTTACCAAGTCTGACAGTACAGAGACGGCCCTTTTGCACAAACTGTTCGTGCTAATCAAAATGGCCATTGCCACTAACCTCATAATCTATGCACTTGGCCTATATCCTCCTAATCCTTTCCTATCCATGCATTTGTTCAAATAAATTTAAAAGCTGGTAATGTACCCGCCTCAAAAGCTTCCACTGGCAAAAATGTAGTCTCGCAGGATCCCTTTTATTCATTCCCTGCTAAGCTTAAACTGATGTTGTCTAGTCCTCGATTTCCCAACACTGTGATAAGGACTGAGTGCAATCTCCCTATCCAGGCCTATCCTGCTCTTATACAATTCTGTCATACATCCCCTCAGTCTCCTGTACGCTAAATAAAAATCTCCTGGCTTGTCTCCCTATAACTCAGACGTGAGTCCGAGAAATATTCTTGTACATTTGTTTTGCACTGTTTTCAGTTTAAGATATCTTTCCGATAGCAAGGTGACCAAAACGGAACACAATGCTGCAAGTTTGGATTGAAAGATGTCCTGTTCAGCTGCAAACTAACGTCAGAACGTCTATATTCAGTGTCCTGACTGACGAAGTCCAATGTGCCAATGGCCTTTTTCACTGCCCTGTCTAACTGTGACTCCACTTTCAGAGAACTGTGCACCTGAACTCAAGGGTCCCTTTGTTAAATTACCCACTGTAAGGCACTACCATTCACCATGAATTCTTACCTTGATTCGAGTTTCCAAAATGCAAAACCTCATTACTATCCATATTAGACTCCACTTAGCCTGTTTCTGCCGACTTCCCCAGCTGATCCTGATCCTGATATGCTTTCTGATAATCTGCACTATCCATGATAAAGCCTATTTTATTGTCATCTGTAATTTTATTAATTATGTTTTGCACATTTTCATTCAAAGTATTGATATAATTAATTGGGGAAGCGCCAATCCCGGAGGCACTACAAAGTAACATCTTTCCAGTCTGACAAGCATCTTTCCACTAATTCCGTCTGTTTTCTACAGTCAAGACAATTGTGTATCCAAGTTGCCAGCTCCCCCGAAATCCATGCCGACGAACCTACCAGAGAAGCCTATCGTGTGCAATCTAATCAAAGAACTTGCTGAATTCAATATAGAATATGTCTTCCGCCCTGCCTTGCTATGACATTGGTGAAACTCCGCTGCTGATTTTAAAACCAGCTACACAGAAGACATTTATCCCGTGTAGTAATCTGTGAAAGAAAATCGAACTGCCAAGAACTATGTAAAGTAAAATTATCTACTTTATTTCCTAAAGTATAACAGAAGAATTTACTTACCACTATTTACAGTTTATTTCTCTGACCTATTTTTACGTTCCACTCTGTAATACTGGTCTCATAATACTCACAGTTAAGGTTTACAAAACAACACTTCTTACCACAAAATCAGACAGCATTAGTTTTGTCTTCGAATCTAACTGATTCTTCGTTTCTCCTTGTTAGGAATTTCTGCGTTACAGGTTACTAATCGAAAACATACTCTGAAGAGAGATAGTTTTCAAACAGTCTGTTACGTGTTAGGACGTAACAGTTCTCCTCTCAACTGTTCAATGTTCCCCCGGTCTTATACCCCAGAGCATCAGATTGTGCCATTAGCTTTTAAGATTGTCAATATACTCAAACAAACTTGATTGGAAATTGGCACTTTTTTCGGGGTATAATTTAAACTGATTGGTCGAATTTGAATTTCTTTTTGACCCAAGGGAACGAGCTAATCAAGTTGATTGACCAAGTTTTACATACATTGTTGTTTTATTGAGAACACTTGGTGCTTTGTCCGGTACATCCGCTGGTTTTAACTCTCTTAATGAACACCCACATCTTCAGAACCTTCGTGGTCACTTCGTGAAAAAACACTGACAAATTTGTGATTCATGATCTCCCACGGACAAAATCATGCTGAATATTCATTTACAAACTCTATGCTTCCAAATGCATGTATATCTTAACCCTCAGAATCTTCTCAGGTAACTTACTGATCTATCGTTCCCAGGCTTTAGCATACAACCTTTCTTGAATTAAAACACAACATTCGCTACCATCATCGCATCCATAAGACCATAAGACATAGTAAGGCCATTCGGCCCATCGAGTCCACTCAGCCATTCAATTATGGCTGATGGGCATTTCAACTCCACTTACCAGCATTCTCCCCGTAGCCCTTAATTCAATTTAGATTAGATTACTTACAGTGTGGAAACAGGCCCTTCGGCCCAACAAGTCCACACCAACCCGCCGAAGCGCAACCCACCCATACCCCGATATTTATCCCTTACCTAACGCTACGGGCAATTTAGCATGGCCAATTCACCTGACCCGCACATCTTTGGACTGTGGGAGGAAACCGGAGCACCCGGAGGAAACCCACGCAGACACGGGGAGAAGGTGCAAACTCCACACAGTCAGTCGCCTGAGTCAGGAATTGAACCCGGGTCTCAGGCGCTGTGAGGCAGCAGTGCTAACCACTATGCCACCGTGCCGCCCACTCGTGGCATCAAGAATTTATCAATCTCTGCCTTAGCATCCCGGCCACCACTGCACTCTGCAGCAATGGATTCCACAGGCCCACCACTCTCTGGCTGAAGAAATGTCTCCGCATTTCTGTTCTGCATTGACCCCCTCTAATTCTAAGGCTGTGTCCACGGGTCCTAGTCTCCTCGCCTAACGGAAACAATTTCCTAGCGTCCAGCCTTTCCAAGCCATGTATTATCTTGTAAGTTTCTATTACGTCTCCCCTTAATATTCTAAACTCCAATGAATGCAATCCCAGATTCCTCAGCCATTCCTCGTATGTTAGACCAACCATTCCAGGGATCATCTGTGTGAAAATCTGCTGGACACGTTCCAGTGCCAGTCTGTCCTTCCTGAGGTGTGGGGACCAAAACTGGACACAGTACTCCAAATGGGGTTTAACCAGAGCTTTATAAAGTCTCAGTAGCACAACAGTGCTTTTATATTCCAAACCTCTTGAGATAAATGACAACATTGCATTCGTTTTCTTAATCACGGACTCAACCTGCATGTTTACCTTTAGAGAATCCTCGACCAGCACCCCCAGATCCCTTTGTACTTTAGCTTTACGAATTTTCTCACCGTTTAGAAAGTAGTCTATGCTTTTATTCTTTTTTTTTCCAAAGTGCAAGACATCGCATTTGTTAGCGTTTAATTCCATCAGCCATTTCCTGGACGACTCTCCCAAACTGTCTAGATTCTTCTGCAGCCTCCCCACTTCCTCAGTACTACCTGCCTGTCCACATAACTTCGTATCATTGGCAAACTTCGCTAGAATGCCCCCAGTTCCTTCATCCAGATCATTAATATGTAATGTGAATAGCTGCGGCCCCAACACTGAACACTGCATGTCACCGGCTGCCATTCTGAAAAATAACCTTTTATCCCAACTCTCTGCCTACTGTCAGACAGCCAATACTCAATTCATACCAGTCGTTCACCTCGAACACCATGGGACCTTACCTTCCTCAGCAGCCTCCCGTGTGGCACCTTCTCAAAGGCCTTTTGGAAGTCTAGATAGACCACATCCACTGAGTTTCCCTGTTCTAACCTGCTTGTCACCTCTTCAAAGAATTCCAACAGGTTTGTCAGACACGACCTCCCCTTAATAAATCCATGTTGACGTATTCTAATCAGATGTTCTTCCAAGAATTTAGAAACCTCATCCTTAATGATGGATTCTCGAATTTTACCAACAACCGAGGTTAGTCTAATTAGCCTATAATTTTCCATCTTTCGTCTTGATCCTTTCTTGAACACGGGGGTCACAACAGCGATCTTCCAATCATCCGGGACTTTCCCTGACTCCAGTGAATTTTGAAATATCTCAACCAATGCCTCCGCTATTCCCCCAGCCACCTCTCTCAGAACTCTAGGGTGTATCCCTCAGGGCCAGGAGATTTATCAATTTTAAGACCTTTTAGCTTTTCTGGCACTTTCTCTTTTGCAATGGCAACCATACTCAACTCAGCCCCCTACCTCCCTTTAATTGTTGGGATATTAATCACTGTGAAGACTGATGCAAAGTAATTGTTAAGTTCTCCTGCTATTTCCTTATTTCCCATCACTAGGCTTCCAGAATCAGTTTGAAGTGGCCTAATGTCTACGTTTGCCTGTCATTGTTTCTTATGTATTGAAAGAAACTTTTACTATCAGTTCTAATATTGCTGGCTAGCCTATCTTCATATTTGATCCTCTCCTTCCTTATTTCTCGCTTTGTTATTTTCTGTTTTGTTTTGCAGCCTTCCCAATCTTGTGATTTCCCACTGCTCTTGGCCACTTTATAGGCTCTCTCATTTTCTTTAATACATTTCCTGAGTTCCTTTGTCAGCCACGGCTGTCTAATCCCTCCCCGGATAATCTTTCCTTTCTTGGGGATGAACCTCTGTACAGTGTCCTCAATTATATCCACAAACTCCTGCCGTTTTTGCTCTACTGTCTTCCCTGCTAGGCTCTGCTTCTAGTCTATTTTTGTCAGTTCCTCTCTCATGCCCTCATAATTATCTTTATTTAACTGTAACACCATTACATCCCATTTTGCCTTCTCTCTTTCAAACTGCAGAGTGAACTCTACCATATTATGATCGCTACTTCCTAAGGGTTCCCTTACTTAAAGATCTTTTATAAAGTCTGTTTCATTACATAGCACTAGGTCCAGAATAGCCTGCTCCGTTGTGGGCTCCATGACAAGCTGTTCCAAAAAGCCATCCTGTAAGCATTCCATGAATTCCCTTTCTTTGGATCCACGGGCAACTTTGTTTGCCCAGTCTACCTGCATATTGAAGTCTCCCATGATCACAGTGACCTTGCCTTTCTGACATGCCTTCTCTATTTGCCGGGAGATGTTGCGCCCCTGGTCCTGACCACTGTTAGGAGGTCTGTACATAACTCCCATTATGGTTTTCTTTTTGCCTCTTTGGTTCGTCAATTCCACCCACACAGACTCCACATCATCCGACGCTATGTCATTCAGTGCCAGAGATTTAATTTTGTTTTAAACTAACAAGGTAACCTCATCCCCTTTGCCCACCTCCCTGTCTTTTCGATAATTTGAAAATCCTTAGAGGTTTAACTGCCAGTCCTGACCCCCTTGCAACCACGTCTCTGCGATGCCGACCACATCACAATCATTCACTATGATCTGCATCGTTAGTTCATCTGCTTTGTTTCGAATGTTATGAGCATTCAGGTAAAGTGTCTTAATGCTAACGTTATCATAAGAGATATTGGAAGTCATAAGATGTCCTAAGTTATCCTTCCTTTTCGCTGCATTCCCAGTCTGCATCGAGTTTACATCCACCTGCACATATGCTATCCTGTTGTTTATCTTTCCATTTAACACCATACTCCTGTCGCTTTCACTTTCCCTTCCCTCCAACTCAGAAGTTTAAAGTCCTACTGACCACCCTATTCATCCTCTTCGCTAGAACACTGGTACCTGATCGGTTCAGGTGGAGACCATCCCAACGGTAGAGACACCCCTGTTCCAAAACTGATGCCAATGCCCCATGAAGTGGAATCCCACTTTCCCCCACCAATCCCTTAGCCACGTGTTTACTTCCCTAATTTTCTTTTTCCTATACCAATTGGCACGTGGCTCGGGCAGTAATCCGGAGATTATGACCCTTGAGGACCTGTACTTCAATTTCCTTCCTTGTGCTTCGTAATCCCCAAACAGATCCTCCACGCTAGTTTTGCCTATGTTGTTAGTACCAACGGGGACCAGAATAACTGGATCCTCCCCCTCCCGCTCCAATATCCTTTCAAGCCGGTCGGAGATGTCCCGCACCCTGGCACCGGGCAGGCAACACACATTGTGAGACTCCCGATCTGGCTTGCAAAGGATACTATCTGTCCCCCTAATTATAGAATCCCCTATAACCACTCCGTGTCTATTTGCTCCCCCCTCTTGAATGGCCTTCTGCTGTGGTCAGCTGACTCATTCTCTCCAGAACCCATTTCCTCATCTGTACAGCGAACAAGAATCTCATACCTGTTGAACAATGTCAAGGGATAAGTCTCCTTCACTGCTGAACTCAGGTTCCCCCTACCTGCCTCACTTACAGTCACATTCTGATGTCCCTGATCACTCGCTGAAAGTGAATGACTGAATCTCCCAGGTGTGACTGTCTCCTGAAACAAAGCGTCCAGGTAACTCTCCCCCTCCCGGATGTGCCACCCTGTTTGGAGCTCAGATTCCAGATCATCAACTCTGATTCGGAGTTCCTCCAGCAACCAACGCTTGCTGCAGATGTGGTCACTGCCATTCACAATGGGATCAGCCAGCTCCCAAATCATACAGCTACAGCACATCACCTTCCCAGCCATCTCTGCTTAGTTAATTACTTTGTTACTTGGTACAGTTTGAGTTAAAATACTTTCTGATACCTCTCTGCTGTAGTCTTTTACTAAAAATGAATTAATAGATATAAAAAAAGTAAGTTTTAAACTAGTCACTGGTAAAGAAATAGAAAATCCTTACCTTAGAAGAACAGAGTACTTAAGATGGTTAGAAGAGGAGGGTGGGTGGTAGATATTACAGTTGCAGAGTCTTGGGTTTAGCAGCCTTCCTGATTTATATGCTCACTGTTTTCCTTCCCGCATTCCCCTCTGGCCGTCGTCACTTCCCGCTACTGCTCCCGCTCTTTCTGTGAAGAGAGAGAGAAAAAAAACACCGCTGCCCGCTACCGGTAAGTAATTTTAAAACAAACTGTCTTACCTTAGCTGTAGTCTTCCGGGTTCGTTTATACTCAGCCACTGCTCCCAATCAAAGTCCAAGCCCCTGAACTGTCGTCTGTCGGCTCTTGTTGTGTTTAGGACCAGGATATTTACATATCTTCGTTTTTTTAAATAAATCCACCGCCTCCTGTTATGTAGACTGTACCCACGTTTCTAAGACTTCATATCTTTCTGTCATTGTGCACCTGTTGGAAACATTAATTCAGGAACAGTAAAATATAGAATGGGGTTTGTTAATTCTCTTTGGTGTAAACAGGACATAACCGGTTAATCTTCTACAATATTAGTTTAAAATCATAGTGTGGATATCATGAAACTCAGTTAGGGCCTGGATTGTAAATATCATAATCATACGATGTTATCATTCAGATATTGTAAGGATCTGTGTTCAATGCCTTGAATCACTGCTAAATATCATTAGGTTTGTACCGTGTAAGGTGAGACAATTCATGACTTTGGGGAATTTAGTAGGGTTAATAATGGAGACTCTACACAACTTCTCATGTGGAAATGTATGTACATAAATTTATTTCATTGTTTGTACTGATATTTTGTGTTCCTGTATTCTCAATCAAGTCTTCTTTGAGCAGCTGTCGACTCCAATTATTGACTTAATTGTCTATCAACATTTGCAACAACATTTGGCTCGACTGCATGAATAAAACTTGGTCATTGTCTGCTGCATAAGATAAACGTGCATAGCATTACAAGTAATGTACTACGTGGACAGAAGACTGGTTATCCCACAGAAAGCTAAGAGTAGGGTGAAATGGGTAATTTTCTGGTTTGCTGGTGTGCCTCAGTGGTGAGCATTCGTACCACAATTGACTACAATTCACATGGGCGATTTCAAGTTGCGACCAAATGCCAGTGTCTCCAAGTTCGCAGATGACACTAAAATGAGCAGTGGATCAAAGTGTGCAGATTGCTCTGAAAGTATGCAGAGGTTTTAGATAGATTACCTCAGCGCACAGGGGCCTGGCAGATGAAAGTCAAACTTAGAAAAGGCGACGTAATCCATCCTGGTAGAAATAGCAGCAAAATGGACTATTATTATTGCAGTTAACAATTGCAGCATGCTGACATGTAGAGGGACCTGGGTGTCCATGTGCATGAAGCACAAAAAATTGGTTTTCTGGTGTTACATGCAATTATGAAGGCTAATAGAATATGGTCGTTCAATGCTAACGGGACGTAGTTGAAAAACAAGGAGCTTTTACAACAACTGCATAGGATGCTAGTGAGGGCACACCTCACGTGGGTAGTTTTGAGTTCCTTAATTCTGAAATCATTTCTTTAAATTGGAGGAGATGCACAGGATGTTCAGAAGATTGGTTACAGTATAGATGGGGTCGGCTTATAGTGAGGGATTGACGAAACTTGAAGCATACACATTGGAATTTAGATGAGTCGTGTGACCTGTTGTAAATGACGCACAGTATGCAATGCGTTCTCAGCAGGAACTTGTGTAGCACCTCACTCCTTTTATATGATATTTCCCTGACAGTAAGCATCAACATTTGAGCATTCTTGTGCTGAAGAAGGATTAACTGATTTTTCACTAGAAATGTTCCTAACATTCTGAGACTTTCCAGCAATCCTTGATTTTTGTTGCACATATCCTGCTCTTTATGGGAAAGACGTTTGAATGCGAAATATTTTTTCTCTTATTTCAAAATAGTAGTCGAGAAGTGGTAATTATAGTTTTCTTGATTCAATGTCGCAGTAGTGAGGCAGTGAACGACCCCTGCTGCGTCATGAAACGACCCAGAGGCACTGAATGGACTTATGATCTTCCTGTCAGCCAACGTTGCATTTTACAAATTTCTTCCTTGGAAATGAACCTACTTTCACTCCAGGTAAAGACACAGGCCGATTCTAAAAATGCCTCGCACCTGAAATGCATTATCAGACTCTTCTACGTGGCTAAACCTTAAGTTATCTCACGATAGTGACTTGAAAGAAACTCTCTGATTTCCATATTAATCATTCTCCATTCTAACCAATTAAAGGTCGAACAGCCATCTCAGGTTTAATCAATGTATTCGCAACAGTTGTTTGGCTTTTAATTATAAATTACACTTTCCAGAGTTTGTTTGTTCTACTTCTCTTCACCTGCGTAATACACCACCTGTGGTTTCAAGAAATTGAAATTTTAGGTGTGTTGGTAATGTGGCCTAATATTTGGATATCAGCTTGTCTTACTTTCAGATTCAGAACAAATGATTCAGTTTAATTGTTTAACCAAACTTAAAATAAGCTGTTCTGTTACCAAAACAAAAAGCAGAAACACAGAAACAAAGATGAGGGGCAAGCACGTTATAATTATGACACGTGCATTGATGTTTATACATTTGGGAAACACATGCATGCGCGTGCGTGCGCGCGCGCGCGCACACACACTCGCACACACACACACACACAAAACACATTCATACTCGCTCAGGCACGTATTCAGACTCACGTACATACCCACACAGAAGCACCCACACGCAGATGCTGTTGATACATACACATGGGTAAACATTTATATGGACACGTTCAAAGCATGCCCACAAAAGACAGACACGCATGTTCGCATTCACACTGAGATACAAACACACCCACTCACTCACATACACGATGACAAAAGGAAAGTAAACACAACGGACAAAGTCGCACACAAATGGCGTTCAAATTTGCCATTAAAACCTGAACATTTTTCCCATCAAATTTGTTTTGACTCAGATATACGTGTGTCCAAGTGGAATACAAAACCGGCAAGAAATAAAAAGAGAAACAAAATTCTCACTCGCACTTTCGAGACAACGCCCTCTTTGTGCACAGAGACTGTGACCGTACTGGTGACCACAACATACTGTTCTTTATTCTTGCCAGGAAGAAGGTGGAACGCCTGTGGGAGCGGATTTGAAAACATTACCAAATCAAGCCTGTTTAATTAAACCAATGAGTTGGAGAACCGCTCTACTGGAGGTCGCCAATTTGAAGCAGTATCAACGAAGGCAAAGCTGCAACTAATATTGCAGAGTTAGACAATTGCGTTCAAATCATTGTGCCCGATGAGGAAAACAAGGATTTCAGCATGACAAAAGGTAGAAACGGGATTTTAACTAATCCCAAAAACATCTGTCTTGATAAATTGCAAAACTCAGGAATTTACAGAAGGGTTCATTTCACTGGAAGAAGAAGGGGAAGTTTTGGTTTCCAATCTCAGGAGAAAAACCATAAATGTAAGGGGTGAGAATTGAGAGCCAGTATCAAAAGGCAACATTGCTTCACTTTGGAAGAATGATAAAGACCCGAAACTGTTGGTCGGGGAGAGCGCAACATTGAAAATTCAATCTTAAACTCATTTACTAATGAAGTAGCTGCCATGTCGGGTGTGACCAGGGTGTCAATACTGCTCGACAAAATGCATGACAGCCTCTCCATGCGTCATTATGGAATACACTAGAGACGTTTTTACAATTGTCCACAAGCAGATAATGCATCCAAGATTGCATATTCATATCCTGGTGTCACAATAAAGGGTAACGGGCATATTATGAATCGACGTTTAATTGAACAAAAATATTTACTTGAAGAAGAATAGCGTGGAATCATAAGAGAAAAGACAAATCTAAAGGGTCCATGTTCGACATAAAAATCGCCATACCTTTTAAAGGACAGACTTTGGAGCTAACTGGTATCAATTAAGAGTAGGCAATCCTTAATGAGCAGCGGTAGACATTTAAATGAGAGTTTCAGAAAGTTTAGTGTAAGTTCATTCTATCAAAATTAAAGAGTGAATGAGACTGATGAGCCACCTATGTGTAACAAAAGCAGCCAACAGAGTTCGCATACAGCAAAACATAAATACATTGAAAACGGTGAAAGGTTGTTCTTTTTTTATTTTACTAACCAGCAATGATGGTTTAAATCGAGCAATGATTTTTTAACCAGCAATGAGGAAGAAAACAGGCTTTGGAAGTAAATCTCCAATAATTCCCAAATGAAACAAGACAAAGAAAACACCGATAGTCTCAAGCTACAGCATGGTATTACACTGAGAACATATATTCCAACATCGGGATACATTGAGGTCAAATATTAAACACAGTAGTACATTGACGGCAGAAATAAGAACACCAGGACGTGGTGTAATTGCCATCACTGAGACATTGTTTATGTATTAGCAGAATGTGCAGCTTAATATTCCAGGACATTGGCTGCTATGCAAAGACAGGAAACAAGGGAAAGTGAACACGGTATCATAATACTGATTTGAGATTAAAATCCAGCAGTACTAAGGGATGACGTTATATGAACTTCCACAAATTAAGTCATATTAGTAAAAAGAGATAAAGAAACAGGAGAAATCACATTGCTAATCATGTACTGTGAACGCCCGAACAGTCCTAAAGTAATTGAAGAAAAGATATGTGGGAGAATTTCAATGAAATGCGATAGTACGAGACTGTTGGCAGAAGGGATTTTCAACTTGGCAAACATTAACTGGGGTCATGATTGCAACTTGGGGTCATCATGCTGTGAAAGATTTACAGGACGAAGAACTCGAGGAGATTTTTAAAGCAATGCTAAAGAGTAAATGTTCCTGGTTTGAACTTTAGGTAATGAGCCGATTGATCTGTTGAAATATCTGTTGGGGCCGAGGGCATTTTGCTGACAGTGATCTTAACATCATTAGATTCAAGGTTGTTTCGGAAAACTATAAGCATGAGCTTGAAATCAAAATTCTAAACTGGGGGAAGGGAAAATTTAATGAAGTCAAATATTACTTGATCAAAGCTACTTTTGTGCAGATACGTTTTCAAGCTCCAGTCGGAGAAAGGACAGATGATGTTGGTTTAGCATCAATGTATATATTACATAAACCAAACAGATAAAACAACCTGCCCCTTAATGACATACCAGCTGAGAATTCAAACGTCCTGAAGCGTCGCGAAGGTGTTGTTCATGGATCAGGGTGAGTGACAATTAATCGAAGAATAGTAGATTCAGTGAAAGTCGTTCACATGTGTGAATGGTGTGCTCATGTGGTGCGATTTGTATATTCCTAGGTCGGCAAATTAACCATGGACTTAAAAGTGAGTGCGCCTTAAAAATGTTATTCTATGCAAAATAGAGCTGAATAGGTAACTTGGTTCTCTGAGGGAATTTTAAAGAATGATCTCACATTTTGCAGCTTTCAAATAATTTAAATAAAATGTTTAGTGGATACTTCATCCCATTCTTTAACTCAGCTCTCACTTTACTTTGAGTCCCTGCATAAATAAATGGATTTATGCAAGAACTCAAAAACTGAAGCATGTACCCAGTTTCCTCAAATACAAATGTTGATTCATTGGAAACAGAACCTGAAAAGTAAGTATGCTTTGCAATTCGAACATACAGAGCCATTATAAAATATAAAGAATATAAAACGATGAAACTCCCTGAAATGGCAAATAGTAGCACAATCGACTTTCTTCTCTTCTCCATCTCTGGGTCACTCTGATTCTGTGCCGTGCTCTGGGCACGGAGTCTCCTGCGGGATCGATTGGCCCCCAGAATGTGTCTGACAGTTAGAGCATTGAGCAGTAAAATCAGAATGAATGGGAGGTAAGGGGTTAAGATACAACGAATCAGATCATATGCAGCCCATGCAGGTAAAGTATAAAATTCTAACTTCATGCTGCAGAACCAGGGTACATTATCAATTATGTATCTGGGTTCATATACAAAGTACACAAAGATGTCTTTTATACAGGAGAGTGTGGACACGATTGTGATTACTCTGGCTGCCGTTTTCTGAGTACAATATTTTACTTTCAGTTTTTGGCAACAAATAGCCACAAACCTATCAAAGGTAAAGACAACTGTTAGCCAGGCAGAGCTATCTATGGCTGCGTAACTTAAGGCAGAACGTACGCTGCATATAGGTGTGATAAACAGGAAACTGTTTGGAAAATAAATCCCAGCAATTCTGTTTAATATCACTGTCAAAACAATGGCTAAAAAGTCAGTAACTGCCATGCCGACAAGGTAACAAGTGATACATTTGGAAAGACCACAGCTTCTTCGACACAGGATCGCAATTACTGCCAAGTTAGCTGAAATAATGCGTGAGATGGAATAGGTCAGCGACATAGTAATAAAATAAGTACTTCATACAATTTAGTACATAGTTTCAGTTTCCAAAACAATTATGTCTTTTACCATGTTTTTTGAAAATTTTAAGCATTTCAGATGTGGTTCCCATTTAGAGATTGAGCATAAAGCGACAGACCACTGACTCTGCACATGGAATATCCATTGAGATTTGAAAATGAGGCAGATCAATAAAGCAGAAATTGAAGATTACTGTTGGCCAGCAAACATCGAAGGTTATGCAATTATTGACGATCAAAATAAATGACGGATAATCAAACAATCCTAAAAATGCAACAGCAAGTATTAAAGACAGTGAAGTTGACCATAGTTTCCTGCTTTGGCTCATGACAGAATAGTACCTGGAACTCCAACTGCCGCAAGTACGGGATAGTAAATCGCAAACAACAGACCATTTGGTATTCCATGCATTTCTATCAGAATATCGAACTGCAATCTGCATTTCACTGACAAATTGTATAATTTATACCTTCAGACTGTCTCTGGGGAGCTAATCAGATGTTATGATCTGTTGCATGAATCAAATCTATGCAACAAACACATTAATGCAGCTACTGCGCAGCTGTTGTGTATGTAGTAATGGGATGGCACTTCTTTCTTTCAACCAGATCCATTTGTAAAGGGAAGTGTCCACATAATGCATCATTATTGTATTTACATTTCTTTGCAAAAACAAAGACTGGTTAAACTTTAACCTCATGCGAATGCATCAGTGCTCACTTCTGATTCGGCTAAGAAACACACATAATTCCTGATGGACAATTCTTGTCTGTGTCATCATTAATCCAATGTGACGACGCTGACACTTTAACACAACAATGGTCACCCTTGTTTTTCTTTTCAAGAAATTTCGTCGACTTTTCTGGGGTGCTGATAAATCTGGAAGTGGTAGCGGATGCTGCCAAAGTCAAAAATCAGAGGAAGCCTTTGGTTTCCTTGTACAATGGAAATGGCGTGTCTGGTTCAAAAAGTTCATTTTTAAAAAAAATCTAGCTTGGTTAAGTTTTAGCAAGAAGTTAAATACTGCTGGGGACCGAGCGAAGCAGCTGCAATGAAAAGAGTTGCCATGCAGCAATGGAAGTCTGACTTGAGCGTTATGTCTGTTATCTCGCCTGACTGAAAGAAGATGTGTTTGAATTTGCCTTTTGCAAGCGAGTGTGCTTATGTGATGTTTCATGAATTGGAACAGCTTTTGGTTGGGTTAGCAAATACGTTACGTTCTTCTAAATTCGCTTTTCTTGCTGTTTTATCCGTAGTGTTTAAATAAATTCTGTTTTGTTTAAAGCTGAGTGGATTGACGAATTGTATCAGTCCCGGATAATTCAGTTTACATCTGCCTTTTAAATAAAAAAACAAAAATAGGGTCTGGGTTACTTTCTTAAAATGTTTTCAGGGGCTCTTGCATGGTCCATAAAAGCCTATGTGTTCGTTATAGGCAGGTACAGTTAATCGCAGTTCCCGTCGATGTTTTGTGAAATTCACTAATTATTGCAAACGGTAACTTTTGGACTGGAGACCGAGAAGGATTTCTTTTAGTTTATGAATTAGATTCAAAGTTGAAAGATCCCTCAAAAAGTGATTAGATTTTTTTGCACACAATAGAGGAATACTTGATCATTTTCCATTTGACAGGAGTCGGCACAACAGCACTATTTCTAACACAGGCAGAGATTGGATTGCAAAACACTAACGGAACAATGAAACACTTCAAAGAGCAGGCAGGTTGGGCAGTGCGAGACATATTATTTGAAATAGAAAACAATGGGACAATAAGATCACGAATTCACAGATGACAACAGAGATAGGATTTAACAACGAATAGAAAAATGCATTGCTTACGAAAATTGCAAAACACATAGATCAAATGAAAACTATCAGATTTACTGAAGTTGTTGGGCTAAGGTGAAACGGTAACGAGAAATAAAGAGGAACAATGAAAAAGGACGAGCAATTCGCAAAAATTCAAAATGTAAACTCATGCTTAGGCAGAGAAACAGAACGAGACCTGCTCTGGCCATGGAGAGAGAGGAAAGTAACTCTCTTACTCGGAAGTACTCAAAATTAACAAGGAAGACATGGGTGGATGCTCATTATTAAAGATCAGACGACCTCAGGAGGAGACGAGATGTTTGTAAGGATTTGGAAGGCAGTGCGGGTGAAAATTGCGCGCGGAGTGGGGGGGGGGCACTCTCCATAATTTGTAGAGCTTCAGAGCCTCAGGAGAAATGCCAAAAGTCTCATGAATTTCAAATATTACCGCCTCCTTCAAGAAAGACTTGCAAAATATTCTGACCAATTACAGACCAGTCACTTTGACTTCGTTTTGGAGGATCCTTCAAAAAGCAATTTTTCGGAATAGAATGTTATGGTCCAGGCGAGACTCCCCTCCAAATATTTATAAGAATGTCTCCTCGACCCGAACTTCTTTAGTTGTTTTAGGCTGATGCATAGTGGATACTGCAGGCGTGATGCAGTTGGTAAAACCACCTGACTTCAATTGCAAGGTAATTTATTCACTCACCACCGAATAACACACAAGCAAAAGACAACAGATTTTAGAATAAAACCTATTTGAGAGCCAAACCAAACGACATTCCCGCAAATTAGCAAAGAAGCTGTTCCAAATTACTGCAACATCCGTACAAACACACCTCTGAAGGAGAAAGTGAGGTCTGCAGACGCTGGAGATCAGAGCTGAAAATGTGTTGCTGGAAAAGCGCAGCAGGTCAGGCAGCATCCAAGGAACAGGAAATTCGACGTTTCGGGCATTCCTGATGAAGGGCTTATGCCCGAAAAGTCGAATTTCCTGTTCCTTGGATGCCGCCTGACCTGCTGCGCTTTTCCAGCAACACATTTTCAGGAAACACACTCTAAAGCAAATATGTTACACTCAAACAGATGTTCCTCCGGGAGAGGGAGCTCGCAGTTGGAATCAGATCAGCACGTTGGCTCAGTGGTTACCTCTGCTGCCTCAAAGCACCAAGGAACCTGATTCGATTCCAGACTTGGGTGTCCGTGTGGTGTTTGTACATTCTCCCCGTGACTGCGTGGGTTTCCTCCTCGTGCTCCAGTTTCCTACCGAAGGCCAGGTTAATTGGCCATGCTCAGTTTCCCATAATGCCATGTCCATTATTCAGAAGGAAATGGGTGTGTATGGTTTACGCTTTGTAGGGTCGATGTGGTTCTGTTGGACCAAATGACCTGTTTCCACTCTGTAGGGAGTCTAATCTGAAGAATCAGTCAGGGATCATTTGCTGAAGCCGGGGATGATTTCTACTGCAGATATTTCTTTAGATCCTGAGCAACGCTAGAAAAATCCATAAGCTTGAAGAACTATCCCACTGCCCTTCCAGTATATAACTGTCTATTCAAAATTCCTAAAGACCTCCACTGTTGGCTGACGCTGTATCTGTTGTCTTTTCTGGACAAGTCAGAAACTTTGCCTTTTGCAAACCGTCGTGAGAAAAAGAAAGGACGGCATAAAATCGTCAAAGGGGTGTCATCCTCACAAGAATGAGGAGTCACATTTGAAAATAAGCATTGATTAGGAAGAGTCACCACGAGTTTGTAAAGGAGTAACTGTACTATACTAATGTTCTGGAATATTCTTCTGAAGGAATGCCAGAAATGTTCGACAAGATTTATGAGGGTAATGTTGTCCCCGTGGTGTACTTAGATTTCGCAATGGCGTTTGATCACAGCCACACAAGAGTAAAATTATCTGCACGATATGAAACTAATTTTAGCAATGTAGAAGCAACATTAGCTTCGTGATAGCAAAAAGATAATAATGGTTAATGGACTTTTTTGGGAGAGAGTAAATTTTTAATTTGTCTTGCCTGGGCTTCAGACTTGAGATTCGTGTATTCTTGGTGGATATTAATCAATTGTATCTTTCTAATGAATGGATAATTTCAACATTTGAGCTGATACGAAAATGGAAGAATTGCAGGCTATGAATATGTAAGTGTGAGACTTGAAAATTTGGGAGAATGGGTGGACAGCAAAGAGACAAGCTTCAATGCAGAATAATATCAAGTGATGCACTGTGGTGTGAAGAACTTTGGACGACAGCTTACAGACTGCTTTCAATGCTTAAGGATTTGCAGAAACAGCTAAGCCTGATGTGTGCATCAAAATGACATTAAAGATGGCAGTATAATTATGGATAACTATTAGACATTCTCCGATCTAATAACGGGGTGCAGAGAACAAGAACGAGGAGTTGATGTTAAATTTGAACACAACATTTGTTAGAACTTATCTGAAGCATTGTGCATAGGTACTGGCACCACATTACAGGAACGATGTGAATGCACATTGGAGACCAGAAGAGATTCAGAAGTTTTTTTTTCCCGAGTTTAGGAAATTTCATCCATGTGGATAGATGGAATAAGTCGGCAGTGTATTCCTGGGGTAGTTAGAGAGAAGCTTTTCTTGCTCATTAAACGAGGAAAACTGAAATGATATGGATTTACATTTCCTTGTAGACGAAAGGAGGAGCGTGAGAGAAAAATACAGCATGTAGTAAGGGTGTAGAATGCACTGCCTGTTGGAAGCACGATCAGTTGATATCTTAAGAGTGAATTGCATTTATATTTGGTCGCAATTAATGTGCTGGGGCATGCGGAAAAGGCAAGAAAGTAACATGAAGTAAGGATGATCTTTTCAGTGATGCGTGCAAACAAAAAGGGCTGAACTGTTTCCTTTACTGGTGTATTATTCAGTGATTCTGTGATTTTCTGAATCCAAGCATAACTACGTGAGCATATTTAAATAACATTAAGTAACCTTTATGAATACAAATGCTGAATGACTCATAAATTTCACTTTGCTCTCGAAGACAAACACATACTGAACGGAGAAGAAAAAGCATACACGTGATCGAAAATTATGAATAGAAACAGAGTTCCGTTTTGTTTACTTTCAACATCTTCCATGTTAATTTTTGCTGATCAGAATTTTTCTCCACGACCTGCATTTTCAAATTACTTCAACTGGGTGTGAAGAGGCAAGCGCGACCATCATCAGCTACATTCGCTCTGTGGATCATTCAGAACAAAGCCATAATATGGAACATGTACAGACTGAAAGATAGGGTGCATTTCCGCAGATTTAAAGGTGGTGACTGCAGAGTACTGTGTGAGTGATTTTTGTCTTTTTCAGGCCGCTTGTTTCTCTCCTGGTCCAATCTTGTTTACAGATAAATCTATTCAAGTACCTGGAAGTAGTTCCATAATTGATGGCAGGCAGAGGACCTTTGTCACGGGCAGGTGACCACGAGTGCACCCGCATCAGCTTTAAACATCCCGTTAGTGCCAGTTTGTCTGCACATTGCTAGAACTAATCACTACGGAAACACTGATGATGAAAGGTATAAAATTCTTTTCTTCCAAAACATGAAGCCATCCTCGTAAATTATTGAGTATCTAGGCAGTTCTGTCTAACTGTAGCCTACGGTTTTGAAAAGTAAAACATTAAAATAAAAGAAAATACGATCCATACATGTCCGTCCCCTTGAGAATATGAAAGGACGTTACATCATGTAATGGGGTGCAGGTCTCTTGCTCAGGATCTGTCCCTGCTTCTCAGAAGGGAAGGGGGTGATGAGCAGAGCATTAGTCACTTGGGACTCCATAGTTCGGGTGACAGATAGGAAATTCTGTGGGAACGAGAGAGACTCAACTATATTGTTCTGCTTCCTAGGTGCCACGGTTTGTGATGTATTTGATGGCGTTTCCGAGTTCGTTGAGGGGAGGGGAACAGCCAGAAGTCGTCGTCCATATAGGTATTAATGACAGAGGTAGGAAAGTCGATGGGTATTTAAAACAGAAATTCAGAGAGCTTGGGTGGAAGCTAAGAGATAGAGCAAACAGAGTTGTTATCCCTGGTTTATTACCCGTGCCACCTCTATCAATAGGATGGTCTCCATCTAAACAAGAGGGATATTAATATCAGGGGGTGTGGAATTTCCTGATGCTATTCGGGATGGTTGAGACGAATTCAGCAGGGGGGTGGGAACCTAACATGTAGTTCCAATGTCCAGGTGGTTGAGACTAGGGAAGTCACAAATATGGTTCAAGGTCGCAAGAGTTCTCTGGCAAGCAGAAAGGTGGGTTGAAGTGTGTCAACTTCCACATCAGGACCACCGGATAGAAGTGGGTGAACATGCAGCATGGGTGGCATCTGGGACTTCAGTGTTGTGCCCATTTCGGAAGCATGGGTACAGCAGGGACAGGAATGGTTGTTGCAGGTTCCGGGATTTCGATGTTTCAGTGAGAACAGAGAAGATGGTAAAAGAGGGGGAGGTTTGTCACTGTTCGTCCAGGACAATATTACGGTGCCTGAAACAGCTTTTGAAAAAATGTCTGAGGAGGTAGTATGGGCTGAGGTTAGAAACAGGAAAGAAGAGGTTATCCGTTTATGAGCATTCTAAAGGCCTCTGAATAGTTCCAGAGACTTAGAGAAAAGGATAGCAAAGATAATTCTGAATACGAGTGAGAGTAACAACGTCGTTGTAATGTAGGACTTTAGGTTTCCAAATATTGACTGGAAAAATGATAGTTTGAGAACTTTCGATGTGTCAGTTTTCGTGCAAAGTGTGCAAAATGGTTTGCTGACGCAATATATAGACAAACTAACAAGGCACAAAGCCACATTGGATTTGATATTTAGTACAGAACCTGGCCAGGCGTTAGTTTTTGAGGTGTGTGAGCACTTCGGTGATCGGGACCACGACTCAGTTATGTTTACTTTAGCGATGGAAACTGAAGCGCACATAACGCAGGACAAGAGCTATTGATCGGGGAAATGTAATTATGATACATTTAGACAAGATTTAGATGCATTGGATGGCTAATGAAGCTGCAGGAGATGGGCACAATTGAAATGTGGATCTTCGTCAAGGAACAGCTACTGAACATCTTTGATACGAATGTACCTGTGAGGCAGGGAGGAAGTGATCTCGTGAGGGAGCCGTGGTTTACTAAAGAATTGAATCTCTTGTCAAGAGGATGAAGAAGGCTTATGTAAGCATGAGACGTGAATGTTAGTTTCTTTCTCTTGAAAGTTGCCAAATAGACAGGAAATACCTAAACAGAGAGCTCAGATGAGCGAAGACCAGGCATCAGAATGTTTTGGCAGGGAGAGTCATGGAAGATTCTAAAGCTTTCTATTCGTATATCATGAATGAAAGAACGACTAGAGAAAGTTACAGGCAAATCAAAGGGAGTAGTGGGAAGTTGTGTATGGAGTCCGAGGAGATTGGGATATGCTAAAAATATTTTTCATCAGTTTGTCTAGGGGAATACTGAAATGCAGACTATTAGACTGGACGGGATTGATGTTTGAAAGGAGGAGGTGTTAGGAATTCTGGAAAATGTGAAGATAGATACATGCCCTGGACCAGATGGTATTTGCCCTAGGATTCTCTGGGGAACCAGGGAGGGGATTGCAGAGCCTATGGCTTTGATATTTATATCGTCATTGTCTACAAGAACAGTGCCAGAAGACTGGATGATGGCAAATATTGTCTCCTTGTTCAAGAAGGCGAGTGCAGCCAAGCATGGTAATGATAGATTACGGAGCCTTGCTTCGATGCTAGATATCGTGTTGGAGAAGGATCTAAGAAATAGGATATATAATCATCCATGGAGGATTAAATTGTTTAAGGATAATCAATACGGTTTTGTGAAGTGTAGGTCGTGCCTCACAAACCTTACTAAGGTCTTTGAAATGGTTTCCAAACAGATGGATGAGGACAAAGCAGTTGTTGTGGTGTATATGGATTTCGGTAAAGCGTTTGATAGGGTTCCTCATGTTAGGCTATTGCAAAAAATACGGAGGCATGGAATTGAAGTTAATGTGGCGGTTTAGATCAGAAGTTGGCTTGCTGAAAGAAGACAGAGGGTGATGGGAGAGGAAGCAGGTATCCTCGTGTTCAGTTACAGGTGGTGTCCCGCAAATATTTGTTTTGAGAACACTGCTGTTTATCATTTTTATAAATGACCCGGATGAGGGCGTAGGACTGTGAGTTAATAAGTTCGTGGATGACACTAACTTCGGTGGAGTTGTGGATCGTGCTGGTGGATGTTGCAGATTACAGGGGGACATATTTAAGTTGCACAGTTGGGCTGAAAGGTGGCAAATGGAGTTCAATGCGGAAAGATGCGAGGTGATTCACTTTGGAAGAATCAACAGGCATCAAGAGTACTTGGCTAATGGTAAGATTACTGCTGAAGACGATGAGCAGGGAGATCTCAGTGACCATGTACATAGATCCCTGAAAGTTGCCACCCAGGTTGGGAGGGTTGTTAAGAAGGCATTCGGTATGTTAGCTTTTTACTTCTGGAGGAATTGAGTTTCGGAGCCAGGAGGTAATGCTGCAGCTGAAAATAACTCTTCTGCGGAATATTGTACACAGTTCTGGCCACCAGCTTATAGGAAGGACATGAAAGCAATGGAAAAGTTCAGAGGAGATATACAAGGATGTTGTCTGGTATGGAGGGGAGGTCTTATGAGGAATGGCTGAGGGACTTGAAGCTGGGTTTCGTGAGAGAGAATGAGTAATGAGTTAATTGAGACATAACAGATAATCAGAGTTTTGGACAGTTTGTACGAGGCTTTTTGCATGGATGGTGATGTGTACCACGAGGGGACATCACTTTAAATTTAGGAATGATAGATATAAGACAGATGTTAGAAGTAGTTTCTTTACTCGGAGAGTAGTAGGAGCGTGGATCGAAATGTCTGCAATAGTAGTAGACATGCCAAAGTTAAGGGCATTAAATGGTCATTGGATAGACTTATGGAAGAAAATAGGATAGTATTGTTTAAATGGGATTCAGATCGGTTCAATACATCAGCGCAACATCGAGGGACGAATGCTATTACATCACTGCATTGTTCGATGTTTTATCTTCGAAAATATGTTTTATATACAACGTTGGACGTTGCTCCTTAGCTGTTACAAGTAGACTGGGAAATTCTAAGAAGCCAGCCGAGGGCAACGCTCTCAATAAAGAATGATCAGTAAATGCTTCGAAGAACACAGATTCCATGCAGGTGATTCCACTTTTGAGTTAAATAGGAATAATTGTAACAATAATATGTCACAATTTCACGTGAAAATATTCTGTATCGCACCTCTCCATACATATTTACTTTTTCATTGGGAACACAGTTAGTTGAAATATAAAAAATGCTCCAAACAGACACACTATATGGGCCCACCTACGGCTATAAGTGTTTCCTGAACTGTTGAGTATTTCCTTGACATCTCAATCGTGGAGACGATTGTTCTGGCAGAAAATGTGTTTTTTTTATGTGAAGAAGTGTACATGAACTAATTATGTTCAGTCGGGTGTTACACCCACGGAAAGCAAACTGGTCAATCTTACTTCAGCAGAGTGATTATAATCTGGTCAAATTCAATCCGTAGAAATTCAATGTAACTGCTTTGAATTGGCTTCATCTGACGAATGGAATATATTCAGTCACGCTATCCAACAAAATACTAATCATGCTGACTTAGACATATCAAGGCTGACTTTATGCTTGCCCAAGCGTATGTCCGCAATTGATACTTTATGTCCTGGACTTAACGATTCTGCATTGAAGGCAGTTTGTTTGACGTGAAATTGGATTTCTCAATACTGAACATAATTGCAGCCAAGTTTGTGATGAATGTACTTCGCACAATATCGTTTTTGCTACTTTATTAGTAATATTATTCCAACTCTTAATAATATTGATAAACTTTAGTTCTGAAGGAGAGATGCCTATCTTTTGATATTAATTCTTTCAATATCATTTGATTTTGGCAGGAGTCAGGAAATATTTTCTCTTTGAACTGAGTTATAACAACATATTGAAGAAATTAAGCGACGTCAGCTAAACGACTGGATAACAGAAACGATTTGCAATTTAACGTTCATGAACTCAGAAAGTGACACTCACATCAACCGAAATTAGGCTCATTCAGTGGCAAAGGTTCAATGTTACAGAAAGGCAGTTTAGTTTACTTCATCCCATTACCTTCAGAAGTGAATAGATTTCTTAATGTCTGTTATTAGTCCCAGTAGACAGAGTTGGGAAAAGCCACGATTTTTCGTCGATCCATTGAGAAAGTCCTGGAGTTGCTCTGAATGCCGTTTTTCAAAAAGAGATGCAAGCAAAGGGAATCATAAGTTGGTGAATAAGCAGAAATTCAGCAGAAGGACACGATAAGTTGAGTCAGAAATTTTAAAGTGAAGGTCAACTTGGTGATAAGAGGATCTGACTGTCTGTGAAGAACATGACTGGGGCAAGGGTTGAATCTTCACAGTACTAAATGCAAATTTTTATGCATATACGTTGCCAGATTCTTCTGTATCGGTTAAATGTCTGCCTAATTACATAAACATAACATACCAATATCGATCAGGATACGTTTAAATTCTGAGACCCGACTTGGATGATAATACTGACAGCTGAGATCGAAGCAATTAGACCAGTCCACGCAAAGCTACACCTGCTGGTCAAGAATGGGAATAGCAGCAAGAAATGTAACAGTAATCCTGCCCGCTGTTAAATCAGCAAAACGAGGATGAAACTCTGCAGAATACATGAAAGTATTATTAAATTAATCAGATTTATTTTCAATTTAAATGCAGTGAACTATATGCAAGCACACCAAAAATAACTGTGCTGAACTGTCAACAATGAATGCAAAATAACTTTCTTTAACGTTCAGGTAAACTGTTGGGGGCATTTGGCACAAAATACCACAATGATTTCTAACCAATGCAATGAATAATGATCAGAACTGGAAACGTGCTTGTGCATTCCAGTGAAATGTGAAATAGGCAAAGAACTGCAGATGCTGAAGATCAGGGTCGCAGAGTGTGGTGCTGGAAAAACAAAGCTGGTCAAGCATTACCCCAGGAGCAGGGGATGGGATTTTCGAACATGAGGTCTTCAGCAGGAAGAAGTCATGCTCGAAACGTGCATTCTCCTGTTCGTCGGATTCTGCCTGACAGGCTGTGCTTTTCCAGCACAATATTCTTCGTCAACGAAGTGTTCAGGAACATGTCAATTTTTGAAAGAATAGACTGGAAGGAAAGAATGATGGGGACGATTTGTAATTTCGAACTCTGATAAATGCGATAGTTAGATTTAATGCGGGATCGGGAGTTTAAAAATGCAATTGTGTGGCATTACGAAATAACAATGGAAAAGCCAAAGTGCTATTATTTGTCAGTAACCACTGTGATTATGCTGCCAAACTAACAAACTTATTCTGCGCATTTTTTTCAAGAGTGATCGTAAGTGTGGAGATGACAATTTGTCTGGAAATGTTAATTTTGAACAATGACAGGGAGTGGTCAGTTCTGCCAATTCAGGTTTTGTTTTGTGCTCGAATGGTCTTAATGTTTGCCTGCAGTCAAAATAAACTGCTAGCAACAGAAAATCACCTGCATTGAAAAGGAGATCCATGCTTCCTGATTAGCATTAAATATCCTCCCATTTTGCCTTATCCACTCCTTCTCCATAGCTATGTAGAATGTGAGGCAGTTGTATCACTATCAACAAAATACTCTCCCACAGCAAGATCTGATACCTTCCCCGGCTCTTTTCCGAGCACCAAGTCTAAAATGATCTCTCCCCCTCGTTGGCATGCCAACATACTGAGTTAGGAAACCTTCTGAACACACCTTACACAAACCGTTCCATTCGAATCTTCTGCTTGAAGGAGGTTCCAATCAATGTTGGGAAAGTTAAAGTCACCCATTACAACAAACCTATTATGTCCACACTTTTCCAAAATCTGCCAACCTATGCTTTCTTCAAATTTGCTACTGCTCTTGGCGGGCGTGTCGTAAACCCCTGATGCGGTGACTGCTCCCTTGCTGTTTCTAATTTCCACCCATACTGACTTTTTAGACCGATCTTCGTCGGCAATGGAAACTTCTGTAGCTGTGATACCCTCTCTGATTAGTAGTGCTCCACCCCCTCCTCTCCCCCCCCCCCTACTATTTAAATGCTCTAAACCCTGGAACATCCAGCAACCACTCCTACCCCGGAGAAACCCTTGTCTCTGTTATGGCCACAACATCATACCACCAGGTACTGATCCATGCTCTAAGTTCATCACTTTTATTCCAGATACTCCTTGCATTAAAGCAAACACACTTTAACTGATTCCTTGCTTCCTTCCCAGGAAAGTTCTTCCCACTAACTGGTCTACCTCTTGCTATTGCCTCATCTGCATCAACTCTCACCTCCAGTATACAGCTCAGATTCCTACCCCACTGCGATACTACTTTAAACCCTCTCGATCTACTCGAGCAAACCTTCCACTCAGGACATTGGTCCCGTTCCAGTTCAGATGCAACCCGTCCTTCTTGTACAGGTCCCGCATTCCTCAGAAGGCATCCCAATTATTTACATATGTGAAGCCCTCCCTCCCTACACCAGCTGCGCAGCCACGTGTTAAGCTGCGTCCATTCCCTGTTCCTCGCCTCTCCATCTCGTGGCACCGGTTGTAAAGTAGGGAATACTACTCTGCGTCCTGCTTTGCAGCTTCCGTCAAGGTGCCAGGGTCCGGGACGTCTCCAGTCAGGTGTATAAGATTCTAAATGGGTACGGTGAACTGCCAGAAATCGTGTTACATATTGGCACTAATGATACAGCCAGAAAAAAGGAGTGAGGATATAAAAAGTGATTTCAGGGAGTTCGGATGGAAGTTTACAACCGGTGCCACGAGATAGAGAGGCGAGGAACAGGGAGCGGGCACAGCTTAACACTTGTCTGCGTAGCTGGTGTAGGAGGGAGGGCTTCACATATGACAATAATTGGGATGCCTTCTGGGGAATGCGGGACCTGTACAAGAAGGACGGGTTGCATCTGAACTGGAAGGGGACCAATGTCCTGAGTGGAAGGTTTGCATTGAGTAGTTCGAGAGGGTTTAGAGTAGTATCGCAGTGAGGTAGGAACCTGAGCTGTATACTGGAGGTGAGAGTTGATGCAGATGAGGCAATAGCAAGAGGTAAACCAGTTAGTGGGAAGGACTTTCCTGGGAAGGAACCAAGGGATCAGTTAAAGTGTGTTTGCTTTAACGCAAGGAGTATCTGGAATAAAAGTGATGAACTTAGAGCATGGATCAGTACCTGGTGGTATGATGTTGTGGCCATAACAGAGACAAGGGTTTCTCCGGGGTAGGAGTGGTTGCTGGATGTTCCAGGGTTTAGAGCATTTAAATAGTAGGGGGGGGGGGGGAGAGGAGGGGGTGGAGCACTACTAATCAGAGAGGGTATCACAGCTACAGAAGTTTCCATTGCCGACGAAGATCGGTCTAAAAAGTCAGTATGGGTGGAAATTAGAAACAGCAAGGGAGCAGTCAATGCGTCAGGGGTTTACGACACGCCCGCCAATAGCAGCAGCGAATTTGAAGAAAGCATAGGTTGGCAGATTTTGGAAAAGTGTGGACATAGTAGGTTTGTTGTATTGGGTGACTTTAACTTTCCTAATATTGTTTGGAACCTCCTTCGAGCAGAAGTTTCGAATGGAACGGTTTATGTAAGGTGTTTTCAGAAGGGTTTCCTAAATCACTATGTTGACACGCCGACGTGGGGAGAGGCCATTTTAGATTTGGTGCTCGGAAAAGAGCCGGGGAAGGTATCAGATTTTGTGGTGGGAGAGTATTTTGTTGATAGTGACACAACTGCCTCACATTCTACATAGCTATGGAGAAGGAGAGGATAAGACAAAATGGGAGGATATTTAATTGGGGAAGAGGAAACTATGATGCAATTAGACATAGGTTAGGAAACATGGACTGGCAGCAATTGTTCCATGGTAAAGGCAGTATAGACATGTGGAGACTGTTTAAGGAACATTTGTTGCGAGTGATTTTTGTATATGTCCCTCTGAGACAGGCAAGAAAGGGGTAAGATAAAGGAACCTTGGATGATGAGTGAGGTGGAGCTTTGCGTCAAAAGGAAAAGGGTTGCTGACATAAGTTGGGGGGATGCTAGGGTGAAGGTCAGCTCTAGAGGATTACCGGCAGGCGAGGAAGGAACTCAAAATGATCTGAGGAAAGCCAGGACGGAGCAGGAGAAAGCTTTGCGGGACGGATAAGGGAGATCACAAATGCATTTTACACTTTTGTGAGGAATACGAGAATGGTCAAAGAATGAATAGGGCCGATCAGGGATGGCATAGGGAACTTATGTATGGAGTCTGCAGAGGTAGGGGAAGCCTTAAATGAATTTTTGCTTCTGTCTTTACGAAAGAAACTAACTTTGTAGTGAATGAAACCTGTGAAGTGCAGGTGTGCATGCTGGCATGGATTGAGATAGAGGAAGCTGATGTGCTGAAAATTTTGCCAAGCATTGAGATTGATAAGTCACCAGGCCAGGACCAGATTTGTCCTCGGCAGCTTTGGGAAACGAGAAATGCAATTGCTTTGCCACTTGCGAAGATTTTTGCATCCTCACTCTCCACTGGAGTCGTATCTGAGGATTGGAGAGAGACAAATGTAATTCCTCTCTTCAAGAAAGGAAATAGGGACATCCCCGGGAATTACGGACCAGTAAGTCTCACGTCTGTCGTCTGCAAGGTGTTAGAAAGGATTCTGACGGATAGGACTTATGGCCAGCTGGAAGAGCATGGCTTGATTAAATGCAGTCAACACGGTTTTCTGAGGGACAGGTTATGCCTCACAAACCTTATCGATTTCTTTGAAGATGTGACTAGAAACGTTGATGAGGGTCGAGCTGTGGACGTGGTGTATATGGACTTTAGCAAGGCATTTGATAAGGTTCCCCATGGTAGGCTCATTCAGAAGTTCAGGAGGAATGGGATACAGGGGAACCTAGCTGTGCAGATAGAGAATTGGCTGGCCAACAGAAGACAGCGAGTGGTAGTAGAAGGAAAATATTCTGCCGGGAAGTCAGTGGTGAGTCGTGTTCCACAGCGCTCTGTGTTTGGGCCTCTACTGTTTGTAATTTTTATTAATGACTTGGATGAGAGGATTGAAGGATGGGTCAGCAAGCTTGCAGATGACACAAATGTTAGAGGTGTCGCTGACAGTATAGAGGGCTGTTGTAGTTTACAGCGGGATTTTGACAGGATCAGAGATGGGCTGAGAGGTGGCAGATGGAGTTCAACCTGGATAAATGCGTGGTGATGCATTTTGGCAAGTCGAATTTGAAAGCTGAGTACAGGATTAAGGATAGGATTCTTGGCAGTGTGGAGGAACAGAGGAATCTTGGTTTGCAGGTCCATAGATCCCTTAAAATGGCCACCCAAGTGGACAGGGTTGTTAAGATAGCATATGGTGTTTTGGTTTTCATTAAAAGGGGGATGGAGTTTAAGAGTTTAGTTGCAACTCTATAAAACTTTGGTTAGACCGCACTTGGAATATTGCATCCAGTTCTGGTCGCCCTATTATAGGAAAGATGTGGATGCTTTGGAGAGGGTTCACAGGAAGTTTACCAGTATGCTGCCTGGACTGGAGGGCTTATCTTATGAAGAGAGGTTGACTGAGTCCGGATTTTTTTTCATTGGAGAAAAGGAGGAGGAGCGGGGACCTAACTGTGGTATACAAGATAATGAGAGGCATGGGTAGAGTCGATAGCCAGAGACTATTTTCCAGGGCAGGAATGGATAACACGAGGGGTCATAGTTTTAAGCTGGTTGGAGGAAAGTCTACAGTGGATGTCAGAGGCGGGTTCTTCACACAGAGAGTTGTGAGAGCCTGGAATGCATTGCCAGCAGCAGTTGTGGAAGCAAGGTCATTGGGGGCATTTAAGAGACTGCTGGACATGCATATGGTCACAGAAATTTGAGGGTGCATACATGAGGATCAATGGTCGGCACAACATCGTGGGCTGAAGGGCCTATTCTGTGCTGTACTGTTCTATGTTCTATGTCTATGTTCTGTGTGACCAAGCATGTAGATGAGGATAGGACATTTGACGTGGTATACATTGACTTCAGTAAAGCCGTTGATAAGATTCCACATGGTAAGCTGTTGAAGAAAACGCAGAGACATGGGACTGAGGGAGGTTTAGCAGTTTGGTGTAGAAACTGGCTTTCTGAAAGAAGGCAGTGAGTGGTGGTTGATGGAAAATATTCAGCCTGGAGTCCGGTTTCTAGTGGTGTGCTACAATGATCCGTTTTGGGACCATTGTTGTTTGTCATTTTTATAAATGACTTTATCTCAGGCAGAGGTGAATGCATTAGAAAATTTGCAGACGACACGAAAGTCGGTGGAGTAATGGACAGTGTGGAAGAATGTTTCAGGCCGCAGGGGGCCTTGGACAAAATGTAGAGTTAGGCTGAGAGTTTGCAAATGCATTTCAATGCAGCTAAATGTCAGGTGATGTACGTTGGGAAGAAAAACAGGAAGGCAGTACTAGGTGGATGGAAAGATTCTTAGTTGTGTCGATGTGCAGAGCGATAGGATAGACAGTGCAAGTCCTTTTCCTAGGATTATGACGTCAGCTAGTACGGGAGGCATTACTACAAATTGTGGGGTGATAGATATAAGACAGATGTCAGAGGCAGGTTCATTACGCAGAGAGTAATAAGACTGTGGAATGCCCTACCTGCTAATGTAGACAGCTCAGCCACATTAGGGAGATTTAAACAATCCTTAGATAAGCACATGGATGAGCTTAGATAAGCACAGGGCTACGGGGAGAATGCGGGTAAGTGGAGTTGGAATGCCCATCAGGCATGATTGAATGGCGGAGTGGACTCGATGGGCCGAATGGCCTTACTTCCACTCCTATGTCTTATGCTCTTATGATCTTATGATTTTGGGATAATATAGGGGGACAAGCTGAGAACAGTTCATAGGTCGGTGCAACATCGAGGGCCGAAGTGCCTGGTCTTCGCTGCGTTGTTCTTTGTTCTTTGTTATTAGTGAAAACCGAAGCAAAAAGCTATTTCGGGCTTCCCCTATCTGTTCAGTCTCCAAGCACAAATTCCCTACGCTATCCCTGACCAGCTGTATCTTCTGCTGGATCGTTATCTTATTCCTCATGTATGAGTCAAATGCCTTTGGGTTCTCCCTATTCCTTCCAAACATACTGACTGAGTAGACAAACCTTCCTCAACATCCTTCGTTTCTGTAGCTTTGATGCACTCTCTGATTAGCAATGTTACACCTCTGTTCTTTTTCCACCCTCCCTGTTCTTCTTAAATGTTCTAAAGCCTGGAACGTCGAGCAAACATTCCAGTCCCTGTGAAACCTCCGTTATGGCCGGAACATCACAGTTCCAAGTACTGATTCATGCCATAAGATCATCACCCTTAGTTCGGACACTTCTTGCATTTAAACAAACAAACGTTAATAGACCCCTTTGTTCCGTCGCATGACAAATTTTCCCGATGGATTCAGTACATCCTGTCACTTCCCCACATCTAAGTATCCCCCCTCTCAGATGTGTAGCTCTGGTTCCCACCCACCCCCGCCCCCCGCCAAACTAGTTGAAACTCTCTAGAACTACACGAGCAAATCTCCTAACCAGGGCATTTGTGACCCTCCAATTCAGGTAGAACCAGTCGTTCATGTACTGGTCCCAACTTCCCCACAAGGAATCCTAATGGTATAAATATCATAAGCCCTCCATCATGCACCAGCTGTACAGTTGCGTGTTAAGCAGCACTCTGCCTTTTCCTTGCCTCACTATCTCGTGGCACCGGTAGCAATCCTGAGAAAACTACTCTACTCGTCCTGCTCTTCAGCTTTCAACCTAGCTCTCTGAAGTCACTTTCCAAATCGTCAATTCCTTTCCTGGTTACATCATTGTGGCCAATATGTATGATGATTTTTGGCTTTTCACCCTCTCCTTCGGAATCCTGTAAACCTATTCGGCGACACCACGGCACCTCGCAACTGGGAGGCAGCACACCTTTCTGGAAACCCGTTCCTGATCGCAAGATCTCTTGTCAATCCTTCTAAATATTGAGTCCCCTACCGCTAGCGCTTTTCTATTCTCCTCCCTTCCCTACTGAGCCTCAGTGTCAGCTCAGTGACAGACACCTGAAAACTATGGCTTTCCCATTGTACGCCATCCCCACCCATAGTATCCAAAACGGTATATACATTACTGAGGGGAATGGCCACAGGGGATCCCTGCTCTATCTTTTGATTCCCTTTCCTCCCCCTGACTTAAACCCATCTGTCCTTATTCTGCAGCTGAGGATTGACCATCATCGTGTACGTCCTCTCATTTTCTCCCTCAGCCTGTTCGATGAACCATGGTTCATTCAGCTCCAACCCTAGTTCCCTAATTCCGTTTTCGAGGAGCTGGAGTAGGGTGCACTTCCTGCAGATGTGGTTGGCAGAGACATTTATCATGTCTCTCACCTGCCACAGTCTGCAGGAGGAACAACTGCCCTATCAGCCATACCGCACTAATCTGAAAGCCCACAAAGGACTAAACAAGGAACACTAAACAAGAAAAGAAAAGGAATTCAGAAAACCTGAAAACTTAGTGAGTTTACAGACCCTTAGCATGGTTAGAGGTGGTGGGTATGATGGAGGCCCTACAGTGTACAGTTTCGGGTTTAAATCTCACCTACTTAAAAACATTCAGACAGACCTCATTCCCCCACGCCCGCTCTCCTCGCGGCTCTGTTCAAAGTGGAGGTCCGACTGTCGAGTTAAGTCCCTTCATAAGTGGGAAATACTGAAGTATTCCGCAGCCCTCGTTTCACACCGTCCTCACTTCTCGCCGCTCTGTTCAACATGGAGGTTTGGATCACATGGATTCCGAGGATCGCCAACTAATTGCGTCCGAAATTGACATGGTTGAAGACGCAGGATGGAGTTAGACATTTAAAGTTTCGATTCGATATCTGTGACCAGCAGTGTACCACAATAATTGCCTTTGGGTCCATTGTCGTTCGTCATTTTTACGAACAATTTAGATGGGAATATTGAGGGATGGTTTGCAAGTTTGTCGATGACACCTGATTCTTGGTCCAACGAATAGTTAAGAATGTTTTCTAAGACGATAACGGGATCTTTATCAATTGGATCAGCTGGCTAAGAAATTGATAATTGAGTACAAGTCAGATAAATGCGAGCTGTTGATTTTTGGTAAGACAATACAGAGGTAGATTTACGCATTTAATTGTAATTTCTAGCGAACCTTGTTGATCAGAGAGTAAATGGATCACAGTCACATAGTTTGGCGCAGGAATTAGACGGGGTGGTGATAAGGCGTTTGGCATGCACCCCTTCATCATTGAAATCATTGAATACACCAGTTGGGACGTCATGAAAGATATCGTAAGGGTCAACCGGGAATTCTGCGATTACTGCTCGCCATGCTGTAGGAAGGATGTTACGATGCTGGCAATTTTGCTAAAATATTTTCAAGGATGTTACCAAGACTGGAAGGATTGTGTGATAAGGATGGCATAGATAGTTTGGAATTTTTCTCTCTTTGGTAGGTAGGAGTTTGAAAGTTGACTTTTTTCATGAATATATATTCATGAGTGGCACAGATAAGGTGAATGAGGAAAGTGTTCTCACTAGTGTAGGGAAACCAATACTGGAGGACATACATTGAAGATAAGGAGGGAAAGAATTGAAACAACTTGAGCTGCAATTTTTTTTAACACAGAGCGAGGTGCGTGCATGGAGCGAGCTGTAAAAATAAGTGGAGGTAGAGGAAAAAATGCATCGTTAAAAAGACCTTTAAGCATGTACATGGATAGGAAGGGTCTTTAGAGATTTTGGCAAAACACTGACAAACGGGATTAGTTCAGCTTATAAAACCTGGCCAGCATGGAAAATTTGAGCTGAAGGTCTGTGTCCAAAGTGCATGGCTATGCGTAAGTAAGATGTATATGTGACTGTGTGCATTTCCTTCTTATGTCAGGGTGTTTATTTTTATAATTGTTTGAATTTAAAGTAATTATCAATAATAGATCTGAAAGTATTGGCTGTCATGCATATGGAAGTTTTTTGTATGATATTCAAGATAAAAACAAAATTATTGTAAGACCCGACTCATCAGGTGAGCCTTTAAAAACAGAGGGATGAAACCATATGATATAACCTGAATTAATTTTATCACGTGTCTCGTTTTGATGATGTGGTAGTTGTGGTGGTGGGGGGGCGGGGCGGGGGGTGTCAACGTTTACAGGTGACTAACAGGAATAAGACTATGCAAAAGATTTCAGAAATACCATGTTGCCTGTACATGGTCCATGTCCTTCTCATCTATTCCCGTCCTTTATCATTGTCAGAGTAATGCGACTCATTCTATCCATGTCTTTCGCCCGTGTATTTAATGTATTTAATTTTACATCAAACGGTTTCTGATCGTTTTCTGATTCATTTGCGTCGAACTCAAGCTGCTTATCTTTCAATTGTATTACATTCAGCTCGAATGATTTCAAGCATTTCCAGAGAAATTAAATGCCGAGCAATTGCTATAATTGTCTTTCCATATCTCAGAGATGAATGTAACTCCACCTTCAGCTTTTCTGCCAAATTCCAGGAGCTTTGCCTGGTTCACCTTCTGTACAACCCCCATAGTCATTTCTTACATACCCAGAAAACTCTCAGGGAGTTGAAGAGCCATTATTGCACGAAGCACTTTTTAACTAAGTAAGTTCAACACACAGAATAAAAGACTCCAACACTTATCACTCGCTGCCTTTGAGTCCAACAATCCTAATCCCAAAATGAAACTGTACAATAAATCCCACCAAGAACCTTCAGTCTGTCATGGAGCAGGCCAGACCCCCTCAAAACACTGTGAGAAGGAAACCCAAACCTTATTCTTTTTTCTATTTGTTTAAGCAGTTTTCAATTGGATACTCCAGGAGTGAGTCAGTTGGTCAAACCACTTGGCGATAAACAAAACAGAAATGTTTAACGAATATAAATAAAACACAAACAAAAGAAAACAGAATTTAGAATAGCTTAACTGATTGGAAAAATCCAAACGACTGCATCTCAACTTAATGATGCTGTCGCATTTCCTCCAACGTGCCACAAACGCACCCCTTGGTAACAGGTAAATTCAAACACAAGTCCTCAGGGGTACCAGAGAACAACTTCCAAAGAGAGTTCAGGGAGAAAGCTTATCAGGAAGCATGGGTCTCCTTTTCAGTGCAACTGATTCTCTGTTGCTAGCAGTTTATTTTGACTGCAGGCAAACATGAAGACCCTTCGAGCACAAAACAAAACCTGAATTGGCAGAACTGACCATTCCCATGTCATTGTTCAAAATAAGCATTTCCAGACAAATTGTCATCTCCACACTTACGATCACTCTTGAAAAAAAAATGCACAGAATAAGTTTGGTAATTTGGCAACATACTCACAGTGGTTCTTGACAAATAATAGCACTTTGGCTTTAACATTGTTATTTCGTAATGCCACACAATTGCATTTTCCCTCTCTCGATCCCACATTAAATCTAACTATCGCATTCATCACAGCTCGAAATGACAAATCGTCCCCATCATTCTTTCCTTCCAGTCTATTCTTTCAAAAATTGACATGTTCCTGAACACTTCATTGAAGAAGAATATTGTGCTGGAAAAGCACAGCCTGTCAGGCAGAATCCGACGAGCAGGAGAATGCACGCTTCGAGCATGACTTCTTCCTGCTGAAGATCTCATGTTCGAAAATCCCATCCCCTGCTCCTGGGATACTGCTTGACCAGCTTTGTTTTTCCAGCACCACACTTTGCGACCCTGATCTTCAGCATCTGCAGTTCTTTGCCTATTTCACATTTCACTGGAATGCACAAGCACGTTTCCAGTTCTGATCGTTATTCATTGCATTGGTTAGAATTCATTGTGGTATTTTGTGCCAAATGTCCGCAACAATTTACATGAACGTTAAAGAAAGTTATTTTGCATTCATTGTTGACAGTTCAGCACAGTTATTTTTGGTGTGCTTTCATATAGTTGACTGTATTTAAATTCAAAATAAACTGATTAATTTAATTATAATTTCATGCATTCTGCAGACTTTCAAGCTCGTTTTGCTGATTTAACAGCGGACAGGATTACTGTCACAACATTTCTTGCTGCTATTCCCATTCTTGACCAGCAGGTGTAGCTTTGCATGGACTGGTTGAATTGCTTCGATCTCAGCTGACAGTATTATCATCCAAGTCAGGTCTCAGAATTTAAACGTATCCTGATCGATATTGGTATGTTATGTTTATGTAATTAGGCAGACATTTAACCGATGCAGAAAAATCTGGCAACGTATATGCATAAAAATTTGCCTTTAGTACTGTGAAGATTCAACCCTTTCCCCAATCATGTTCTTCATGGACAGTCAGAGGGAGGGAGAAATGGAGGGAAGGAGAATTGAGAGAGAAAGAGGTGAATAATGATGGAGAGAAAGGAGAGGAAGGAAACAGAGGGTATCAGAAGAGGTGGAGTATGGAGAGAGCGATTTAAACTGAATTGAGGAAGACCAGATGTCAGGGAGTTCCGAATGGAGAGAATGTGATGAAGACCAGCAGAGAAAGAAACACTGAATGAATAGAAAAAGAATGAGAGGACGATAGGAGGTGGAGAGAGCGAAATAGAGAGGTGGATTTTGAGTGTGGGTGTGAGAAGAGGTGGAAGGGAGATATGAAAGGAGAATTTTCAGTTTTGTCAACAGAGTGAAAGGAAGGACAGAGTGACTTAAACACATCTCCTTTTTTCAGCCTGGTTCCGTTCCCTTCACCAAGGATCAGGATTATTGTCAAGTATCTCTCTCTTCAGTTCAGAATCTTCAGAAAAATGACGGACGACAAAACAACTAATACTGCTGTTTCGCACTTATAATGACCATTTTTATCAGTTACAAACTGAAATTACAGGTACAGTGAGTGAACTAATGTCTTTTCTCATGATACGCTGAGATGAGAGAGCATTGAAACGTTCACGTATGAAAAGTGGAAAAGGTGGAACTACACACATCCTGTTATGAAAGGGACAGGTTTAATTATTCTTTAGAAAAAAATCGAAATGAGACAATTCTGAATCGACTGCTAAATTAGTGATTACGACTTATTGGTGAATTTGAACATTTCAGTACATTCTTCAGCTGTTGCCTGAATTTCTTCTGTGTGACGGCATAAATTGCAGTGTTTGTGCTGCAACTAAGAAGCTGTAGCATGAAGCCCAATTCCAGAACAAACCAATGTAGAAACAAAAACTGATATCCCAAATACCACATCCGGTACCATATAGTGTAAATCATTAACAATGACCAAAATAGGATGAAATTGGCCGAGATCACAAACAACAATCTGATAGATTTTTTTCGATTTTTCATTTCTGTATCACGTTGAACGTTCCCATTGGTGTCAGCCCGGAATCTCCTGCGGGCTCTACTGGTCACTAAAATGTGCCTGACCGTGAAAATATTGAACAACAGAATCAGGAGAAATGGGAGAGACGGGGTGAGAATATAATGGAGGAACTCGATTGTGAGCCAGACCCGAGACTCATAAACATCGCTTGGTACATCACAAAACCAGGGGAGGTTCACAAGCTGATACTTGTCTGTGAGCATAAAATACCAGAAAATGTTCTTCAGAAAGCTCAGCACGGTCACCGTTCCCAGAATCTTAGCTGTTGTTTTGTCACTGAAATATTTACGCTTCAGCTTCTGGCAACAAATCGCCAGAAATCGATCGAAGGTGAAACTGACGGTGAACCAGACAGAACAGTCAGTGGCTGCATAAAGCAGGACAGCGTGGATATTGCACACGCGAATGGACGTCAGGAAATAAAACTGTTCCCAAAAAACAATTGGAATTTGTCTCGATATCAGGTCCATGATTATTACCAGTAGATCCGCCACTGCCATAGCCACCAGGAAATGACTGATGCATAGAGACAATCCGCAATCTTTATAAACCAGGACGTAGATCGTCAAAATGTTAACTATGAGGAAAGCAAGCAAACAAATTATATATCGGTTTGGATGCAAAATTAGCTGTTTGATTAAGATGTGAGATATTAACATAAGATACTGCATTCAGAGATTTATGGAAAAAATTGGAGCTGAAACAAGAAGTGGTATTTTCTGAATTACTTACAAACATGTGAGGTAAAACATGAGAAGCACACCGTCTCCAAACAAACAGGCATACATCTGTATGAACAGAATAGTTTCCATAAAGTTCTTGTGCCCCTGATCACTGGAAAACAGCCACACTTTAGAGTGCATGATACAGAGGGTGAAAATGTTGGCGTCCTGAAGGGTTGCCTTCCTGTTCCTTGAAGTCATTCGAAGGTTGGAAATTTCTATTTGTAGTTTAAAATCATGGTCGATCCTTTATCATAAAAACATGTGAATGCCAAAAAGTATGTATTTTCACCTCGTGCTGCGTGAGCGGTCTTGCGTCCCTTTCTTGCTTGAACAGGCTCTCTTCCCTGGGGAACTTATATTTCAAACAGTTATGAAACGACTGGACTTTCAAAAATAACCTCAGTGAAAGAATGTTCCAGAGAATGGTGGTGACAGAGTGTAATCGAGTGTTCTGGAGGATGTAGTGTTAAAAATTGTTCCAGATGATGTTGCAGAGAATTTGTAGGTTTGGGTAAGGATTGATACTATTTTACATAACACACATAGAGACGCCGAGTCATTTTTCGCTTTCAGAGAACATAGCGACATAAGTTTACGATCCATCATACGACAGTTTGGCTATTCAAAACCTGCTCCAGCACACAATAAGATTGTGACTGATCTGATTGTGTCCTGAACTCCATTCATTTCAATTTTCGATCATTGAACCTCTTGGGTTCCTGCCACTGAACAGCTGGCACTCGGACACATGTTATACAATTTTTTTCAGGCATAATCCCAGGACCCATTTTTAGGAAACGGAAAAGTGATTCTCCAACTACACATTACCTCAGCTTCATACGTTAAGCATTTAAGAGCATTTTTACACATAATCTCCCAAAGATACACTTATTAAATGGATATTAATATCTAATTATAAGTAGTACACCTGGTAATTGCACACGTGTCGCCTTATTTCATTTCAACAATGGCATCATTCGCATATTGCTACTAATTATACTATATGGTTTCTACAACTCCCATATGTTGTCCTTCGCTGTTATTTTGCAAATTATCTGTGTTTTGGCTTCTTCGTTGTTTTCAAAGTTTCTGTTGCCCTTTGATTTCTTTTTTACTGACCACCACGAGCAGTTTCAAGTTCTACCACTCGGTTGGATGGACAGCTGTTTTATGATGCCCAGGCAGGACAAGAGGGCAGGTTCTATTCCCACAGAGACAGAGGTTACCATAAAGGTCCCGTTTTGTCAACCTCGCCCCTCAGCCTGGGTGTGATGACGGGCAGTGCATGCCTCCGTTCTCTCCGTGATAACACTTGGTCCTATTGTTATTCAAAAAATATGACTGGATATACATCAAAATATTCAAGGTTCTGTGCTAATGAGATTCAAAAGTCCCACAATAGTCTGAGAAAAGAAAATAAATCTCTTCAATTTTTGTACAAATTGAAAATGATTTTTCAAAAGAAAAACAACAAGCTGTATCCCCGTGCTGTTCTTCCAATCAACTTTTAAGGGCGAACGTGTTGCTGCAGTTGTCCCCATTCTGATTGAGAACGCATCTGGAGGACTGTGTATGAAGTCTTTTTTTTTCAGTATCCTTACCTCTGAAAGGACGTAATTACTTTTACAAGTTCAGTTCGTTTGTCTGATTCCAGGATGAATTGTTTATCCTCTGCGGAGATGCTGAGCAGTTTGGGGCATCAGAGTTTTCAGGAATGGTATGTGGTCTGATTGGGAGAGAACCGACTCTGGCAGGACTTGATAAGATGGATACTGAAGACTCTTCTTCTTGTGGGTTAGTCTAGATTTGGCATAAGACATTCAAAAATCTGGGGTCTCCCATTCAAGAAGTAGATAAGGACACATCTGGGAAATTATTACACAGAGAGCATTGACAGCTGCCTTTGATAGATATTTCTTTGAATAAAGAATGAATCACTTGTGGGACAAGCCTGAGAGGCTGAATGATCTACTTGGGTTCATAATTGTTATATCCTTCTGTCGCAAAAGGAGTTGTTTTGTTATGAGGGCACAATGTTTTAAAAAATCAGGCCTCCCATTTACAGTTAAAATAAGAATGTTCCTTTCTCTTTAATGTTGCCCGACCTGTGGTGCTCTTATCTCCTGGGAGCAGGGCAGACTAGGTTTTAAAAAGGTTCAAGTCTGAGATACAATGATCTTTTCTAGATGTGGGAGTAAATATTTAATGGAGACAGAGACAAAAAGTATGTTCAGACGCTATCAGATCAAGTGTTATTTGTTGGAATTTTGCAACAGGCACGAGATGCCAAACGGCCGTCAGCTGCTATTCGTGATTTGTTACTTCAAAGACCTGGTAACTCACCCAATCGCTTAAGGCTTCGAAGTAATCAGGAAGATCCCATTCAGCAAGTCAGGGACTTTGCATTGAGACCATTCTGTCCTTCTAAGCATTTAGACAGGAATGGAATGATGTTGTTTAACTTTTTGATTACACTCTACAGCAGTGTACGAGGCAATTCAAGCTTTCTAGGCCACTGCACAGGATCGGACAACCCGGGTTCACGAACAGGAAATAGAAGACGCTTATTTTGTACATATCCCAATGACTTGTTGCCTTCGGAAAAACAAATGCTGACCTGTCCTATTGTGACCAGATTGGTAATGGGACTACAAACAGAAACAGGGACCACTCCAACACTGGTCAGAGGAGGGTCAGGGAGAAATTCTCAATGTGCCATTCAAGTGGGAATTAACATTCCGAGTAGTTTGTGTCGGGATTTTTTTCTAATTATACTGAGGCTGTCAGTGCTCGATTACGACATGCATGTTGAAAAACAAAAAGTGCAGTGAAGAGACCAGAGTGAGATAAGCAACGATCTTATTTATTGATGGAGTGTGAAAACGTCATATTTTGCCCGAATGTCGAGAAGGACTTCAACCCAAAATGTCGATGAAGGATTTTTGCCTAAAACGAAGATTTTCCTGCTCCTTGGATGTGGCCTGACCTGCCGTGCTTTCACAGCACTGCTATAATCTATTCCCACATTCGTACGTTCTGATGAGCTCATTCACCTTTTGAGTTTGCTACACAAGGGCACTACAAGGCCATTCCAATTGTTCGGTGTAGATGGGAAAATGCACTTGTAAAAATTAGGTTGTGTCGGGAAGGGCACCCTTACACCACTTTGCAGGATTTTCCTTTCTGCAAATTCTGCTCCAGATGTTGGGCAGGCTGCAGAATCAGATTCATGAATCAATCGTATTTCTCACACATGTTTGGCTCAACCAGTTCTACTGACTTTTCTGAATGCAACATTGTGCAACACAACTTCCAGGAAATAACCATTGCTTACGAAACACAACAAATATGAACTCAAGTAAATGTTCTCCCCTTCAATTCTGCCCTGTCATTCAATGAGATCAGGGCTGATCTGCTCCAGAGTTCAAATCCACATTTACCCCAAATCCTTGAATCCCACAGGTCAATAATACTTACACATTCAATTCAATAAATTCCATCATTGATCCACACGTGTCAGCTCTCTGCGTTAGGAAATTCTAGACACTCATTAACCATGAAGAGAAAGTATTGCTTTTTATCTGCGTTTTAACTGCATGTCCCTTCTTCTGTAATTATGCTCCCTTGATCGAAAACCCACCCAGGAGTGGAGACACCTTCTCACAATATGATTTGTCAGGTCCCCTCTTAATCTTGTTTCAATATTATAAATCCTCATTTATTTATACTCCGATACCTAGCCACTTAGACGCTGTTAATAAGTTAAAATTATCATTCATCAACCGAATGAATTATCCTAATTGTTTTCTACATCAACATGCTAACTTTGCATTGCAGAAACAAAAACACCTAGATCCCTTTTAGCTGCATTACTTTAGGAGTTTTGCTCCACTTCTTACCTGATTCTTTCTGCCGAAATGCATGAATTCACAACTTCTCAAAATAAACGACATTTCTCAGTTACTGCCCACTCACTGGCTTAATGTCTCTCCTCTTGCAGATTAGATTAGACTTACAGTGTGGAAACAGGCCCTTCGGCCCAACAAGTCCACACCGACCCGCCGAAGCGCAACCCACCCATACCCCCACATTTACCCCTTACCTAACACGGGCAATTTAGCTTGGCCAATTCACCTGACCCGCACATTAGATTAGATTAGACTTACAGTGTGGAAACAGGCCCTTCGGCCCAACAAGTCCACACCGACCCGCCGAAGCGCAACCCACCCATACCCCCACATTTACCCCCCACCTAACACTACGGGCAATTTAGCTTGGCCAATTCACCTGACCCGCACATCTTTGGACTGTGGGAGGAAACCGGAGCACCCGGAGGAAACCCACGCAGACACGGGGAGAACGTGCAAACTCCACACAGACAGTCTGTCTGACAGACAGTCGCCTGAGTCGGGAATTGAACCCGGGTCTACAGGCGCTGTGAGGCAGCAGTGCTAACCACTGTGCCAGCGTGCCGCCCACTAACAAGTCCACACATTATTGTAACATGCCCTCTCACCGATCTTGTGTCATCCACAAAATCGAATATATCAGGCATTATTCACCTTCCTTCAAGCCATCAACATCGATAATAAATAGTTGATATTTCTGTTGTTTCAGTGAATATTTTTAATCAGATAAAACTAGTTAGTATTGACTGTCAATCTTCTGTGTGTTAACCAATCCTCATTCCATGTTAACACACTATAGGCCAAGCTGTGAATTCCTATCTTGTCTCATAAACTTTATTTGTAGAAGGTTATTGAACACCTTTGGAAACCCAATTGCACTGTCTATTAGATCCCCTTTATCAAGTCTACTTGTTATGTTCTCAGGGAATTCCATTTATATTTGCATCACTTGACAGGACAAAATATGATTTCCTTTTCTCTGAACCATGTTGAATTTGATTGCTTAGCTTTTGTAAATATCAGGCAATCCCTTCCTTAATACTGAAATCTAGCATTGTCACGACAATAGAGCTTAGGCCTTTAGCCCAACGGGTTCCTGATTTCAGTATGCACATCTTCTTGGGGACAGAAATCACACAAGAGTTTTTGCAGTTTTACTGCAACATTCAGGACATCCAAACTGTTCTGGAACATTTCAAACAATGTGACTCGTGACTCTGCATTTGTATTTTCTAAAACCATTTCAGAGTTGTTCCTGACTTCTTAACACTTACTCTCATTTACTTGTCAAAAGCCGCATTATTTATGCTCGAGAACGTTCAAAAATCTCCCTCCTATTAACATCCTGTTGATAGTTTTGAAACATTTACAGCGTCTTCCACTGTGAGGATCGATGTAAGATATCGGTTTACATTATTTGCAATTTCTCCATTCCCCAAAACTAATTCTGCAGAAGTATTTTCCAGGTGTCCCACATATACTTGATTTTGTTTCTTCCAAGCGTCATAAACACATCTTCAAAGTTCAGACGTATACATACAAGGAATGCTCTGTCTGATTGGTTTTATGTTCCTGTCCGATTAACTTTCACTCTGATTCTGAACATTTTTGTCTCGGTTGATATCGTCCACTTCTGGGTCGTCAAGAAACATCCACAATCTGTCCTACACTTTACATTGTTATTCGATACTCTCCTTGACTGTCTTTGTGAATCGTGAATGGTTCATCTTCGTATTAAGGCCCACTTTTTGACCAGAATCCATCATTGCTGAACTTTATCAATTGCCTGCTTAAAACTCTGTCCATTCACTGATCTTACCCATGTCTAATTTGGCTCCCTTACAAGGAAAAATTGTCCTCATCACGCTGCTTTCCACAAGATGTGAGACAAATGTTGCAGTTCATGCATCTCGTCTTGTTTAATCAATCAAGGGAGACTAACACATGTGGTTGAACACATGATCAACTGAGATTGACTCCATTTTTCCATTCTCCAACTCTTCCACTTTTGTTCCAAACTATCACGTTCCAATCGGAAGCCTCTGACATAACCTCCTTGTTCTGCAAAAGAGAAATTTCCCACAACTCTGGTGGGCTGGAACTTCAGCTGTGATTGACCAATCTCCTACACTTCGGAAATCATGTCTTCACATTTTTTTCAAAACAATAATAAAGATACACTTGTTGGCCCATCGTCTGCCCGAGTTTCCGCATTCAAAGAATGATCCGTTGCCACTTCCACCACCTCTAGCAGGAGAGTGCCATCAAACACACACTCCCATCCCGTCGAGTTAAACTGGCCGTGAGAAAACCTTCATCATCACTAACACTCCTTCAGTGTCCCCTCGCACCTTTCGCTACACTTCCAGAAGTTGCAATTATTGCCAATTCCCATCTTCCTTTCTCACTGACCAAGGCCTCAAAACAGAACATACAGGTTAAGTAGCTTTTCACTTGTACTCTTTCAAACCAATATGCTATCATTTCAGCTCATAAGGCAATCTCTTTAAATTAGCGAGACGTAAAGGGGACTCAAATAATGCGGTTGTGATCATTTCCATTTCTGTAGGAGTAACAGACTTTCCAATCGATTGCCATTTTAGTAAATCAACTTAAACCCTGAGCCTGCTGCATCGTTGTCATGAGTCATAGAGCGAGCTTGACTATCTCTTCGCTTTCTGCTTTGTCACTTTACAACATATAGGCGTCAACATTTGATTCCATGACTTCCGAATCTGACTGCATTGTGTATGCTCTCCATAATCAATATATTCGCCCTCCCGTTCCCCCCCCCCCACGACCTTGTTCAGTTTTTGTGTTGTGTGTCATGCGCTGAATATCACCCACTTGCCCCATATTCATCTAAAATTACACCCTTTGCACATTCTACTTCTCTTTCATCATATTTACTAACCCATTTGTTTCTGCGCCGGGCCTCCACAACTTATGTTCCTGCCTTCGACATTCTGTTATGTACAACTTCCATTTCCCAATCCCATCCACTTCGGTAGATGTTTCACACTGGATTTATACTATTAACTCGGTTTCTCTGTCCGTGCAGATGCTGCCAGAACTGATAACTTTCTTTGTAAACGAACCTGCATAAAGCAATATTCAATCAAATAAAGAAACTCTGAATGGTGAAAATCTCAGATAAAAGAGGAAGTGCTATTGAAGCTGGAGAGCTCTGACAAATGGCCATTGGACACCAAACTCAACGTTGCATTCATTCCACAGTTGCTACCTAACATTACCAGAAGTTTCTGTTTCTGAACAAAGACGTGTGTCAAAGATGATCAATTGCTGTGATCAATATGCAGCACAACCCGAGTGACACCAGGAAGTGAAAAAAACCACAAGCTGCAACAAATCATTATTTCTGAACTGCAAAACGCTGCGACCAACCAAACTCCAGATTTCAAAATCATATTCAGGGAGATAAACAGAGGGAAATAGATTCATTTTGAAAACAGAACAGGATAACAGTAAATAGAAATAGATTTAGATGGTGAAGTGAAAGCGTTTTGGTGGCATGTGACGAATTGGAGAAGTAACACCACGCAGAGTCCCTAAGAGGAATGAGAATATGAAAATGGAAGGCTTACTCCACTAGGAATCAGAAGCGGTCACTGGGTAAATGGCTGATGAGTCTATAGAACACTGTGTGATTGGGCAACAGGCTCCAAAATTGCATTGCAGATGCTATTCATCAAACCTTGGCGTAGGCCAGAGCAACAACAGACCTTTCGTCAAATATCTAACGTTTTGCTCTGTATTATCCCTCAGTCTATATTCTGATCACTCCAAGGTGTGGTTCAATGATGAGTGCAGGTGAACATGCCAAGGTTCGCACCATGTGAACCTGAATGACGACACCCATTTAATATGGCGCACTTGACGACTTCCATTCCAAATAGCTGATGAACACGTGATAAAGAAGAGACGAAATTATCACAAGCGCAACAAAGATCTAGGCTCTGCAGTTGTGACACATCCAGTTGTGAATGGTGATGAACTATTGAATAACTCAATGGAGTAGGAGTTTACAAAAATGCTCACATGCGCAACGATGGAAAAGCCCAGCCCAACAGTTCAAAAATCAAGGATGAAATATTAGGACCGTCCTCATGCGGAAGTGTCCAGTGGATGATGAATCACAGATGTCAGTCCTTAACCAATTAGATTCACTGCACAGACATCAAAATGCAACAGAGCTCAATGGACATGATCATGGTGAAGGACCCTGACACATTCCTGCAATCGGACTGAGGGCTTGTGCTTCACAACAACAGAGCTCAGTGGACATGATCATGGTGTGTCCCAAGGAACGCTGTTTCTTTGCAGATCCAATCTGGTATCGACCTGACAATGTGAAAAATTGTTCAACTCCACACAGTCTCCGACAAGCAGAATACTGACTATTATATGACTTACCATTCCCTCAGTCCCATCAGGACAGTCAAGTTGGTGGAATTCCGTTTCCATAGAATTGTCAAGCAGCACAGAAATAATCTGCTCAGCGTGGTTTGAAGTAAGTTAATATTTGAGGTGGGGCTGTTTTGGAAATTTTACGAAATTACGTGTCCACACCAAGGTCCTGCTCCTGCGGCTGTTGTAAAATAAAGACCATAAATAAGGTATAGAGATCAAAAATTTGGCATCAGTAACATTGACATTGAAGCAAATTTCAATTATAAAGAAACAAATTGCTTCCCCAACGTAGTTTATGAAGCAAAGCTAACATCCTGGCCGGAAAGTGACTCCATATACATAAATGTGCTGCCTGAACGGTCGAACAAGACACTCAGTTTTATAATCAAAAGAGAAAATGCTGGAAAGTCTCAGCAGGTCTGGCAGTATCTGTAAAGGAGAGAAAAGAGCTGCCAGAGCTGCTGAGACTTTCCAGCATTTTCTCTTTTGGTTTCAGATTCCAGCATCCGCAGTGATTTGCTTTTAATAACACCGTCCAATGTCTGAAAGGATAAAAAGCAGACAGAACACCAGGCACCAGTCGAGACATCCAAACATAAACACGGACCCTACCAAAGGCCTTCCGTCCAAAAATCAGAGGCTTGGGAAACATTTCCAGCGTTCCTCCAAAGACTGCACTGAAATATAAGGAATAGACGGTGAGCACAGTTGAGTCTCTCCATTAGATTTCATGTCTGAATATTTCTTCAATGCTTTTCCCCCGTACAATATACATATTTCTTCTTTAATTAATCATAGAAAAATCTACCACGTGAACCATATCTGTCCATTTAGTGCCCTGAGCTTCTTCCTTCATTCAAAATAATAATCGCTGATTCTCAATCTCCACGCCATACCCTTGCTCCATTTTTACCCTTTACTAACGAGAAATGATAATGTATACTCAGTACCTTAGCCACCACAACCTTATGTTTTACAGCATGCACCATTCTCTGAGTGCAGACATTTATACGCATCTCAGTGACCTCTCTGGATCGAATTTTGTAGTGACACGGTTTAGACGTCCCAGATCAAATTATAAGACCATTCTCTGAGCTTTCAGTTGTGCTGTCGTTCATAGAGGGCTACCTTGTCTTGTTCCTTCTTCCAAAACGCATTACCTCAGATTTATCAAATTTAAGTTGCATCTATCATTGATCTGCCGATCTGACTATGCCATTTACCATAACATAAGACATAACCTTCTCAGTACTTCCAATCTTCGTGTCCAACACAAACTTACTCATCACTCTACCCTCCACGACCCACACTACCCTCCACAATCATATCCACGTCATTTCTGAAAAAGTCAAATAAAAAGGGACACAGCACTGGTCCAGGTAGTAAGCCACAGAACACTGGTCTCCAGTTACACAATCATCTTTCTACCACTATCCTCTGTATCCTGCTACTCGTCAATTTTGGATGCAAGTTGCTAAGTCACGCTAGATACGCTGAGATTATAATTCATCAGCTTCCCATGTCCGCCTTTGGACGTCTAACTGAAAAGAAATGTTTCGCTCTCATAAAGACACACTGACTGTACCTGATCAAGTCTTGACTTTCCAAATGGTTTTCACTTTTCTCCTTCCATATTTTCTCCTTTAGTTTCCTTAACATTGATGTGAGTGCTCCATATTTCTCAGCATTCTCTTCACTACCCGTCCTGCAAAGTGAGACAATTTTAGGTGATCTCCAGTCCTCTGGTCAAAGTTGATTTAAAACTTAGTAACAGCACCTTTTGTTTCTCGTCTCCTACAACAGCTTGTGGTAGAACTCACGCAAACCTTGGTATCTCCAATTGTAAACCACCCAAAAATCTCCAACACCTGCTCGCACTCCACATCATTCTGCTGAAGAGCTTCGTAGTCTACCTTCTCAATTTCTGTCTCAAGTCAAACAGAGAAGAACTCATTGCACAATCCAACAACCTTCTGCTTCATGCACAGACTCCCCACTTAGTTTCTAATGGGCACCAATTGATTCCTGGCTATTTTGTTCCTCTCAATACACTTGCAGAATATCTTGAGATTCTCCCAGAACTTACCTTCCAGCACATTTCCATGCCCCTGTGTTGTAGAATCCTCTCGGAGTGAAGCATTTCCTCCTTATGGAAGTCATGAATATCCTGCCACTTATGGTGACCTCATGTCCATTGAATGTGGAGTCGACAGGCTGAGGGACAAAATCTTTTTATATCCACGTTATCACGCGTCTATAAATATTCTGAGTTTAACTTTGCAGAAATATTTTGTTAGGTGTTGCAGTATTTCTGTGTAATAAAGGTTTTGCTTGTCTATTACGAAATTTTATATTGTACATTCGCATCTCACTGCACCCAACTTGATATTTTGGACTCATGCTTCATGACTGAGATGTTTGACTGTAAAGCTTCCGAGTTGTAAACGGAAGTCATGGTAAATGCATGTTGTTGTTATCAGAATTTCTCAAAGCTCCTTCAGAGCAAAATACTAAACCAGTTCTTCTGACCACACACCAACAAATCTCGAAGAACATGGCCGCGAATTTAGCATATGACATGTTGTTCAAACAAGTTCATGCACTCTCATGAATTCATTTATCACAATTTGCTAGCGTGAGTGTGCAAATCTGGTGCGAATTACACTCTTCTGTTTCAAACATGAGCATGAAGCAGTAAGATTAGCTGACCTTTGAAGTGCGCATCATCGAAGTCTTGCCCTCGTCTACCACAGGCCATGTACCTTGATTTATCAGTTCATGGTTCAGTAATATCTTTCACTTCAAACCTAATCTAATCATTCAAGATGTAAAGCAAATGCTTAAAACTTACATATATGCCTATTATCAAATGATGCAGTGGGTGCAATTTTTACTCATCAATGGGAACTGGGTACAGCAGCCACAACGATGCACGTACATGGAGCAGGGAAATACGATGGAGTCATAAAATACCGAAAACATTCAAAGCCGCCTCGCATCGTCCATGTGTGTCAGATATCATCAATGCACATTTCAAAGCAGAGGGGGAGAAAATGCAAATTATCTGAGAGGCAGAGGCCAATTGCTCCCTCTCTTTCTTCGTTCTCACGGTAATGTGAGAGCTGAAACCCTGCAGGCACCTTTGCTATTCGTAAAGGAAACCTGTCAACGATTCATTGGAATCTCCCCACAGCCTGTCGCAAATGGACTTCAGGTGTATCTAACTGATCCTGGCGGATACTCATTCAAATACTTGAATAATAATTACAGCAATTTCTTATTTTTATTTTTGCCACTATTTACAAAGTTATTTTGTCAATGTACCTTCGAGTTGACATTCTGTAGAGTTTCCATTTGATTTTGCTGGTCTTGAGACGTGTGTGTGTCTATCCGATTGTATGGTGCCCATACGCTTGATTTTGTGTATGGGTAATATTTACAAGGCAAATATTCAATTGCATATTTGCCAAGTACAAACTGTTTATTATTCATTTTATCCCGGGTTTTTTAATACCTTTGTTTTGGGAATAAACTAGCGACTTTTAAGGATTAAAATAAGTCACCTGACATTTTTCTGAACAGGGGGTTTGACGCCACCTGAGACAGACATAAATTAACCATATCACCAATCTGTTTATGATTAGAATTTGTTGTTACCAGTGGAAGGGGAGGGCGATAAAAAGTAAGAATGGTCTGCCAACCCATTCAAAGAGGGATTAGGAGAAATTCAAAAAAAGGTCATTTGCGTCAGAATCTTCCTCCCCATAAGTTGGTGGTGCCTGGGTGTTTGCGTTCTGTCAAAAAGGTATTTAACAGACAGGTGAGTCAAGCATAATCGGATACAGTATAGAAAGTTGTTTGAGGGCAAAGTCTTCATATGCAGTGAAGCAGGGACAAAGTGTCTAATAACTCAGTCCCAAACCTCAGTATAATGTTGCCATGTTCACTCCGCCCCTCAAATCTGCTGCATAAGAGCAGATAGAGAGTGCTTGCTCCGAGTGTGTTGCACACAGGAAGAGAGGAGTCTAATCAATCTCTCAATGCTATCGTACATGGCATTTTACGAATTGGAATATATTCTTGGAAAATCCATGCTGGGTTTGAAGGAGCTCTCTCAATTCTCTTCACAGAGCTTCAATTGTGTGCAACTTGTATTTTTCTTTTCAGTAATGTTGTAGATTCAGACTCAATGTGGATGCACCCTTAAACCTCACCCTGAGATCGCTCACAAAATTTACTATTCTCTCTGACTGTAACATTCCTTCTCCAAGTTCCACGAAAAAAATGACTTTTAGCTAGCCAATAACTGAGAATGAGGACATAAAAAAACAGGAAGAGGTCAATCAACCACACAAACCTGCCTTACTGTTGAATACAATCACTGGTGATGTGCTGTACTGTAGAAATTCTCTTTCATGCCCAATGCATTTTAGCTTCTGGAGTATCAAAACTTCGTCTCCAACATTCTTAAGTGGGTCAAAGAATTAAAGAACTCCCATAACTATGTAGAACAGGCAATTTTTCTCATCATTACCGTCGTGAGGAAACAACATGACGCGCACTGACACCATGATTTATTGACATGAAGAAATGAGGAGAACACAAGGGCTCGAGGAAGAGTGACTGGCCCAGGTATCAAGGCGGTATTTAACTGGTATAATATCATGCAACGCGAACAAAGGTGAACTGAATGGGAATGAAGTGCAATATCTCCTCTAATAATGAGTCATTACACAAAAGAAGATGTTTGTGGTCTAAAGACTTCCATAAACTCAGTTCTGGGACATCACTGCAGGAGATCCTCAATGTAACTTCTTCAGCGAAAGTATCTTCAACTGCTTCATTCATGTCTTTTACCACATCATAAAATCAAAAGTTTGTATAGTCATTGAAGATCCATGAGCATGCAGGCTGCTGCACGGTGGCTCGGAGGTTAGCAATGCGGCCTCACAACGTCAGGATCCCAGCTTCAATTCCAGCCTCCAGTGACTTTCTGCATGAAGGGTGCTTATTATCCCTGTGTCTGACTGGGATTTATCCAAGTGCCCTGGTTTCCTCCCACAGTCCGTGAGGTGAGTTGGCCATGTAAAATTGTTCATAGTGTTAGGTGCTTTAATCAGAGGGACTTGGATCTGGTTGGGTTGCTCTTCAGAGCGATAGAGTGGACTGGTTGGGCCGAAGGGCCTGTATCCACGCTTTTGGGAATCTAATCAAGATTACACAATATTGAGAACAAATTGTTACGCCTCATGTATTGTGGCAATTTGTGACCATATGCAGCCAAATCTGTATAACATTGAAGCTTGAGCTGTTAAAGTGTTGGTAGCATACATGCAACAGGAATTCTATATATTCAACATTTCCATCGTCAGAAGAGGAGCTCATTGTGCGCATTCAAACTGCTTTCTCAGGACCACGTGGAAGCCTTTCTTTTGAAGAAAACTATTTGTCATGAAAATGGACAGCCCAGTCAGTCCCTCCTGCGTACTGGATAGAGAAGGACTCTGGACAGCACATCGAGCTTTTTGTCAGGAAATGTGAGGTCGCAGACTCCAATCAGATAACTGAAACTATCCCACAGGTCTGAAAGAAAAAAAATGCAACACAGCACTTCCTGATTATCAGTGTGGGCCAGGGGTTGAGATGTGGCCTTGGCATTCTGCACCTGGTGTCCCTTACACAGAAATAGCGGGAAGTCATTCAATGACATTTACGTGAGAACAGGAGGACATTCAATCCCACAAGTCACTTTTTACATTGGCACGTTTGAGGTAATCGATGCTCCAACATGTCAAATACAGCAGAGCTTGCACAGATAGAATGCTCCACGTAGTTCCTCATGGCTCCATTACTATTTGTAGACAAATTCCACTTTAACATGCTTTTCTAGTGTTGCGCTGCAAAGATAACAGATTTTTTTTAGTACGATATATCTAGGATTCAAATATCCTTTCCGAGATGAACGCAATGGTTTCTTTGTGAAGTTGGGACATTGGTGGGAATGGCTAACTGTTCAGAATGAAGCTATTGTAGCTTGAGACAGGATAGCAAATGATATGGCCTTTATTGCAGAGCCAGACACCAACTGGAAGTTACTGTATTGAGAGTACAGACAGAGCTTGTTCCTCTTTTTCAATGCACTTGGGACTCTTCAGCGGTACTAAGATCAAAAATCGCATAGCTTTGTTAAAGCATGGATATGTTGCATGATCAGATCCGTGTTTCCAAAACAATCATTTCTTATTCTCTCACAGCGCGAGAGATTAAATATCCAGTTTCTTCTCATTCTCCTCATGGTACAGTCATGCATAAAAACCTTGGACCAGAAATTAGGGCATTTGGACGACCAACTCTGCTCCACCACTCGGTCGTATCTGATCGCGTTTTTCTTTCAAACCGTTTCCCCGCTTTTTCCACAAAGTCTTTGATTTCCTTGGCTATCGAGAACTTATCTCTGTTTCGAACATACTCATCCAGCTGGCCGCCACAGCACTCTGTGGCAATAAGTTTTGTAGATTCACCACTTCATGGCTGAACAAGTTTATCTGTATTTCGTTCTAAATGGATTCTCCTTCAGACTAAAGCTGTGCGCTCGGTTCTTTCTCCTTCATTCCATATCCACAATGTCCAGACCGTATTCTGTAATTTTCAGTTAGATCCCTCCCCCGATTCCTCTAAAATCCATTGAATGTTATCCCAGAATCCTCATTTTCGAAGCATTTCATTTCTTGGATCATTCTCATGAATATCCTCTATTCCTGCCTCAGGGTCAGTACATGCTTCATTCGGTATGGGGCCATACATTGTTCATAATACTTTAAATGTTGTCTGACCAGCGCCGAAACAAGCATCAGAAATCCGTCTCTGCTTTCATATTCTAGTTCTCTTGAGATGAAGGTTAACATTATATTTTCCTTCCTAAACTTAACATGCAAGTTTATCTGAACAGTATTCTGGATGAGAACTCCGATGTCCCTTTGCACTCCAATTTATGAATTTTCTCCGCATTTAGAAAAAACAGTCCACGCCTCTATTCTCCCTACCAAAGTACATAACATCCCACTTTCCCACGTTGTGTTTCAGCTGCAACTTCTTAGCCAACTGTCCTAACCTGTCTACACATTCCTGCAGCCTCCCTGCCTCCTCAATAGTGCTTTCCCTTCCATCTATTGTTGTATTATTTGAAAGCGTAGCCACAATGTTATCAGTTACTTCATCCAGATAATTAATGCATAATGTGAAAAATTGTGGTCATAACACCAATTCTTGTGGAATACCACTCGTCAGGAGCTTCCTTTCAGAGAATGAACATTTTATCTCCAATCTCTATCTTCTGCCAGACACCAAACCTTTCATCTATGTTCGTACCTTGTCTCTAATACCATCAGCCCTCATCTCGCAGCATTTTATCAAATATATTCTCGAAGTCCAGATAGATATCACCTCCTGGTTCTCCTTTTTCGAACTCGGATAAAGGCTGCCAAACCTTCTTTGCGTTCTCCATGTGGCAAGGACATGATTTCTTATAACGCAGACTAAATCTGAACACGATTACCTAAACACTCTACACAAAATATGTTCAGTTTTTAATCACAATCTTTCCCTTTTTCGGCAATTCTTCTATCTCCAGTTTCTTCATTTTGCTTTAAACTTCATTACATCTCTCGTGACTGAGACTGACCTGGAGTTATGATGATACTATGGCCTTAAGAGATGGATTTTGAAGACACAGAGATTGACAGAGAGCAGATAAGTAACATTGAAGAAGATGAAAACCTTGTGAAGGATTTCGTTCATTTTTTTAAATTTTGGAATAACAGAAGCAGACTGACTGGTTGTTCACAACCTCTACACGATCAGGTCTTATATATTTAGCCTTTCGTTTCTGAAGCAACAGTTGCTGCTGGAGTCTTGAAGGAATTGGGGTTATGAAAAGTTGCCACATAGCTTTCGCTTTGCTTCTACTGATAACTGACATTCTCACTTCAGAATATTCTTTTGATGTTTGTTTGATGTCCTTTCCTCCTCGAGTGGAGACCTGTATGTGACATAATTTGTTTTCCTGCATTTGCGGTTGCCAAGGGTGTATTTACAGGATGACACCATGTTCGAACAGTTGGTTTTTAGTACTTAGATAATACATTAGACGGTTAAATGTTCCTATGGAATCAATTTATTTCATTTCTCCATTATTTTGTTTTATTTTACTTATAATTTTCAAACAAAGTGTATTTGTTTCAACGTCTGGTAGTTTGACAAATCAAAATGCATCACAATGTAAAACTTGACAACTGTCTTCAAAATAAGAAAACGGTGATGTCTGGCATACTTTCTTCATATCATTTCAGAGGGTTTGATGTGTTGCATAACGGAATGTCGAAGTTTATTTCACAATCATCTGGATCTCAACGTCACTAAATCAAACACCCAGAGTTAAGATCTGGAGATGACCACAATCGTATGAGCGACACAGAGGGAAAGAAATCCTCAGGAATTGTGGAATTGCGACATAACTGGAATTTATTTGTAGGAAGAGGGAAAACACGTAGAAAAAGGGAAGAAGGATTTTTTTGTGATTCTTCCATGGGATGTGTGTATCCCTGTTTAAGCCAGCCATTTAGACCATTATGACTTTCTCTTCAACTGAATGCATTGCTCGGCTGTTCCACAGGACAAGAATGACGGAGACCCATCTTGCTGTGGGTCTGCATTAACAAGGAGATATTAGCAGGGAAGGACAGTTCATAACAAACGCTAAATGGAATCAGTAAGGCAGATATCTATTTTACAAAGGTTGATGTCAGTTTCATGGGCTCTTTTAGAATTTCTCCAACTTCCTTATTCCGATGGGGACTAAATATCCAGATTATTATCCTCGGCGTCCGTTGTTATTAACACAGGTCTAACGACATTGATAGTGCATCCTTATTAGCAAGAGGAATATTTACTATTTCCGGTATAATTGTTATGGACCAGGTCAGACACACCAAAACATTTAATAAGGTGGCTCAGAGCCTAACTTCTCCAACCGTTTTATGCAGATGTAAAGTGAATATTCCAGGTTTGACGCAGCTGGTCAAACCACTTTATTTTAAACAAACCAGAATTTATTTACACACAAACAAAAGAAATCCGAATTTAGAACACCATGACTAACGAAACTTCACAAAGTTACGATTGCATGCAATGTCAAATAAACACACCTTTTCGGAATAAGATAAATTCAAAAACAGAGTCTCATGGGAAATGAAATAACAGAAAGTGGGAGATGTTTAGCCTCGGGCTTTTTCTTTGGGTCTTAGGCAAAAGCTAGCACAAAACGTTTTTAAAAAAACCTCTGAACTGAGACAACTGGCCAGTTCCCCTTCATTCTACAAATGTTAAAAAAAAACTGAATGCGTTTTCTTAATTGTTCCGTTAGGAAGCACGTCTCAGCCACTATTACAATAGTCAGTTCGGACATTTCAGTATCTCTGGATTTATGACAGCTGTCGAAAAATACACCAAAGGCAGAATACACTTGTTCAAGGAAGTTTCGACACTGCACTTTCAGTGTAAGTGGATAGGCAGCCGGAAGAGACTTGAAACAGTTGAGTCGGTTTTCTCAAAGGCACAGAACATGCAACGAGACTGAGGTGAGGACTGCCATATTATGCTGGTGATTGAACAAAAGAAAAGGAAAATTTGCAGCCCAGGAATAGGTGCTTCGGCCCTCCAAGCATGAGCCAATCCAAATATACTGTATAAACCTGTCGCTCAATTTCTAAACATCTATAACCCTCAGTTCCCCACCTACTCATGCACTGGTCCAGACGCGTCTTAAATGAATCTACCATGCCTGACTCTACCGCCTTTCCTGGCAACGCGTTCCAAACGCCCAAAACCCTATGTGTGAAGTACTTACCACATGTATCCCCCTTAAACTTTCCACCTCTCACCTTGAGAGCGTGACCACACGTTATTGAATCCTTCACCCTGGTAAAAAGCTTGTCTCCATCCACCCTGTCTATACACTTCATGATTTTGTAATCCTCAATCAGGTCCCCCTTCAATCTCCTTTTTTTCCAGTGAAAATAAACCTGACCTACTCAACCTTCCTTCATAGAACATAGAACATAGAACAATACAGCGTAGAACAAGCTCTTCTGCTCTCTCTGCTCATCAATCATTCCCAAGGTTCTTCCATTCATTGTATAACTCGCTCTAGAATTAGTATTGCCTAAATGCATCACCCCACATTTTTCTGTATTGAAAACCATCTGCCTCTTTTCTTCCCAAATCCTCCAGTCTATCTATATCCTCCTATATTCTTTGACAATCCCTTATGCTTTCTGCTACTCCACCAATCTTCGTGTCATCTGCAAACCTGCTGATCATAACAACAGTCCCTCTTCCAGATCATTTATGTATATTACAAACAACAGTGGCCCCAACACTGACCCCTGTGGAACACCACTGGTCACCTTTCTCCATTTCGATAAACTCCCTTCAACTGTTTCTCAACTAGTTCTTTATCCACCTCGCTAGAACACCCTGCACACCGTTGGACTTCACTTCCTCCATTAGTCTACCTTGCGGAAATATAAAGTGGCCGTGTCATAGAGTCATGCAACACAGAAACAAACCCTTCAGTTGGGATGCTGGAAAGAATCTAGTGACATAAGGAAATCATGAACGGTGCAAACAGTCTGGTTCCTCAGATATTGATCATGGAAGGGATTATATTTGTATATTAGTAATTGGTAACATGAACTATTTTATAATTTGGAAATAATGAAGTTTTAATCGGTCCTGCCAATATTGACTCCCACTTTGCAATATATAAGTGTCAAAAGCAGCAATGCTTTTCAACTTGTTTTAATAAACTGACAATTGACTTACCAGGAACACCAACAATAGCCAGCATTGGGTAGTAACCACTTTGAATAACGAAAAGTAAATAATAGATCCGCCATGATAATGATATCTGATCCTGAGAAAGCCAGTAAAGACCTATGGATAAACTGCGGTCCTTTGTCGTAACATTCCAGCCGGCTGCTCTCAGATTCTGATCCATTATTGTAACATTCCAGTCTATTATTCTGAGAATCAAATCTAGTTTTGTTCCATTCGGATCCGTCGTTCCTCAATTCTGATCTTTGCTCCCCCCCTCTCTCTCTCGAGCTGCTGACTCCTGTGTGTGTCGGTAGTGATGCTGCCAATGAGGCTGTCAGATAATACGTTGAAAGGGACCTTTATTAATGGAAAAGAAAAAACAGTTGTTGACATAATTAGGATCCCTGGTGACCCGATATTAATCGTGGTGCCAAAGCAAACATGTTCAGTCAACACCTTTCAAATAAACACTTTTTTTTTCAATGTGAAATAATGCAGATGGAATATATGAGAATCAGTGAGGGAAGGAACGTTGAAAATAATGCAGCGATTGTGTTTAATCATTCATTGCAGCGATACCAAACAATGTTGGGACATAGATATGCATCTCAGGCCATAACAGAAGATATACATTCTGCAAATTCTGAACAGTCATTGTAGTGATAATGAAATATTAAGGGAATTTTCCACGTCCATACTGGAGGGGAAATGTGCGTCAGAAATCAAGGTTTAAAACAGACAAACAGTATAGTTGTTAATCGTGAAACATACCTGACAAAAACAATTCAGATCCTAAATGCAGGATCAGAGAAGCTGATGCCGTTGATGTTATTTATGTCAATGATTTGCAATCAAAGGCATTGACTGGACTGCAATGAAAGTGTGAATATGGCACTGTTGAAAACACAGAAAACAGAGAGAAGTGTGAGACATGGGTGTTCAGACTGGACAGGAGGATAATGAACTTATTCAGCTGTCAGGCTTGGAATACCACTCATACAAAATGCAGGTGCAAGCACGCATCTATATGAAGAAATTAGAGAGAAAATGTTAAGTAACTGGGGGAATTCCACACAGAATGCAGGGAGAGAATGATATTCTGGACAAACTATTACGACACTTATAATATAAACAGAAGAGTGTCCTAAAATGTAACCATGGTATCGAGGTTCATAAATAGAAATGCTGATTAGAAAACCATGGATGTGCTGGGAAACCTTCATGAATCATTATTCGATTCTCCTCTCTTGCCCTTTCTCAGCGACCCACACATCACTGCGAACATCGGTGCATACGACTTAGGAGTAATTCTAAGCCATTCATGCCCACTCCATCATTTAACACTCTCATGGCTCATCTCATACTGGTCTCAATTTCATTTTCCTACTTGCTCCTCATCGCACGTTACCCCGCTTTCCATTAGAAACGCGTTTATTTCTTTATTGAGTCTGTTCATTGATTTTGCCTCCAGTCTACCCGAGGGGGTGACCTCCACAGATATGCCTTGATGAATAATGTGTTCTGCCATCTTTCACCTGAACACAATTGTTGTATCCCTGTTACCGACTTGCCTGGTCAATGAAAACCAGAGAAATAAGCTTTTTTTTTACAGTTGGAGTAAAGTAGCTCAGTACAACAGTCAGGCTCACGCAGACCCTGGGAGTTTGTGTCTTCCTTTCCTTTGATGAAGCGAGAGTTATAGAGAAATTTCCAGCGCTTTGTCTGCTCCTGCAAAAACTTGAGTTTTTTTTTTCACTTGATCTATGTTTTCGGATTTCCTCTTTCTCCCTGAACGGAGATATCAAGCAAAGAGTTTCTACTTTACTGAACTGGCCATGACTACGGATGCTGAAAGGATGCAGCTACATTGGAACAATTAATGAGTAGCAGTCAAAAAAAATGTCATTTTTTGAAATGTTTGTATAGAATGACAGTCACGTTAGTACATTTACCTTTATGTTTTAACTGCAATGTAACAATCAACTATGTTTTGCTGAAACACTAGCACATCGATTAATTTAATTGCATCTGAGATGATTGCATTTCAACAACAAAAGGTATTGACCTAGTTTATGTCCTTGATATACGTTATTGTATCTAACTCTCGTCCATAATAATTTGCATGCTCTTGTCGGGATCAAATTTGCAATTTGAAGTGTGTGTTTCTAGTCATTGGTCTCAAAAACATTGAGTGGTGAGTGTTGCCATTCTCTTTTCAGGTGCTGTATTCGTTTGTTTAATAGGGTGTTCTGTGCGTAATCATGGATTCTTCAAGTCAACGAGTTTCCTTGCTACGGAAGACAATATTTGGGGTAGTTTAGAGATGTGAGATAGGCAAAGGTTTTGGGATTATCGGGCAAACAGGAAGTAGGCTTGCCTTTGACCATGAGAAAGTGAAAGGCACTTCCTTAAAAACGATTCACAGTTGCTGGAGCCGAAACTAGAATCTTTGGAAATTAGTAAATTTCAATTGCAAATGAAACGGTTTCACTCAGAGGCAAAATAGAAAGAGAGGCAAAAGCAAAAGGGAGTGGAATAATTGCAGCAGAACAAAGATCGAAGTAATTAAGACAGCTTTAATCAGAACAGTAAATGAAACATTTTCAGTGATGATTGAAAACAGTCAAAAGCTCCAGCTACAAAATGGGAATAGGGAGTTAAGAAAGGGAAAAATGAAAGCAAGAAAGGGGGACAGGGATAGTTTTTGAGCATCATGAGTTAGTACTGAAAAATGGAAGTTGACTTGAAATGCCGGAGACAAACGTGGAAAATAAATGTAATGACGAGAAATGTAATGCAAACCTGAGACATAGCAATCAAATGCTTGGTAGTCACCTGCTTATTATGTCTAAGATTGTGTGAAGGATATCAATGCATTTTTTCATTTCATTTGAGAAAGTGACTGATGAGTTCCAATGCCCGCTGATCATTTGATATTCTTGATCGAAACAAAGCTGTTGGGTCCAGATTGTGAGGTATTTATATCACTACTGAAGCAAGTGTCTGTTCTGTCTTGTAGAAACAGTTGTTTTCGTCGTAATCAGAAATTCGTGTCTTTAAGAACCGAGACTGCTCTGAAGTGCAGAGTTGAGGCTGTAAGATGGCAGAGAAATTGCAGGTCATTAGGTGATTGTTCAAAACTGAAAGTTAGGATTTCGACATCGATTTCAATCTGGGAGGGACAGAATTGTCTGAAAAGAAGAATCAGCACATGGCAAGTGTACAGCGAATCCCATTGAAGACCGCAAAGTTAATTGATAACAGTTTAAGCTGGAAATCCATGAGGGTCAAACAGAAGTGAAAAAAGCCAGGCCGGTGAATCTTACCTCTGTAGGCCGGTGAGTCTTACCTCTGTAGGCCGGTGAGTCTTACCTCTGTAGGCCGGTGAGTCTTACCTCTGTTGTGGGCAAAAGTCTTAGAGAGAATTGTAAGGGATAGGATTTATGAACATCTGGATAGGAATAATGTGATCAAGGATAGTCAGCATGGTTTTGTGAAGGGCAGGTCGTGCCTCAAAAACCTTATTGAATTCTTTGAGAAGGTGACCAAGGAGGTGGACGAGGGTAAAGCGGTAGATGTGGTGTATATGGATTTTAGTAAGGCGTTTGATAAGGTTCCCCATGGCAGGCTACTGCAAAAAATACGGAGGTATGGCATTGAGGGTGAGTTGGAGGTTTGGATTAGGAATTGGCTGGCTGGAAGAAGACAGAGGGTAGTACTTGATAGTAAAGGTCCTTCTTGGAGTGCAGTTACTAGCGGTGTTCCGCAAGGATCTGTTTTGGGACCATTGCTGTTTGTCATTTTTATAATTGACCTGGAGGAGGGGCTAGAAGGTTGGTTGAGCAAGTTTGCGGATGATACGAAAGTCGGTGGAGTTGTTGACAGTGACGAAGGATGTGGCAGGTTACAGCGGGATATAGATAAGCTGCAGAGCTGGGCAGAAATGTGGCAAATGGAGTTCAATGTAGCTAAGTGTGAAGTGATTCACTTTGTTAAGAGTAACAAGAAGATGGAGTACTGGGCTAATGGTCGGATACTTATAGTGTGGATGCGCAGAGGGATCTTGGTGTCCATGTACACATATCTCTGAAAGTTGCCACCCAGGTAAATAGTGCTGTGAACAAGGCATATGGTGTACTGGCTTTTATTGGTAGAGGAATTGAGTTCCGGAGTCCTGAGGTCATGTTGCAGTTGTATAAGACTCTGGTGCGGCCGCATCTGGAGTATTGTGTGCAGCTTTGGTCGCCATACCATAGGAAGGATGTGGAGGCACTGGAACGGGTGCAGAGGAGGTTTACCAGGATGTTGCCTGGTATGGTAGGATGATCGCATGAGGAAAGGCTGAGGCACTTGGGGCTGTTTTCATTGGAGAAAAGAAGGTTTAGGGGTGACTTGATAGAGGTGTACAAGATGATTATGGGTTTAGATAGGGTTCACCATGAGAACCTTTTTCCACTAATGGAGTCAGCTCTTCCGAGGGGGCATAGCTTTAAATTAAGGGGTGGGAGGTATAGGACTGATGTTAGGGGTAAATTCTTTACTCAGCGAGTCGTGTGTTCATGGAATGCCCTGCCAGTAACAATGGTGGACTTTCCCTCTTCATGGGCATTTATACGGGCATTGGATATGCATATGGAGGATAGTGGGCTAATGTAGGTTAGGTGAGCTTGGATCGGAGCAACATCGAGGGCCGAAGGGCCTGTACTGCCCTGTATTTTTCTATGTTCTATATTAAAATGAGAGAATGCGTTCAGAAATTTATGGAAATAATCAGAGCTGCAGTTCTGAAGTAATCACAGAAACATGAGGTAAAACACGAGAAACACTCCCTCTCTAAACAACCAGACCCTCGTGTGCAAGAACAGATAGTTTCCAGAAATTTTCCAGAGATATGATCACGTTAAAACAACGACATTTCACTTATTTGCAGTTCCTCAAACGCAAGGTGAAAACATTATCGTCCTGAAGCGTTTCCTCTCTGTTCCTTGAAGAAAAATGACGTTTGCAAATTTCTGGTGGAGGCCAGGACGATGGAAATCAGCATTGAACACAAAGATAGAAAAAAATTGGGAAAGGTCGATGAGGGATGGGGAGAGAGAACCCGAGAGATAGAGGGAGCGAGAAGGAGAGAAGAATGATGGAGAAACATGAAAGGAAGGAAATAGAGAAAGAGTTTCAAAGGAAGAGATATATGGAGAGAGTCATGAAATTTGGATTGAGCGACTGTGATAGGGACTGCAGGGTGGACAGTGTGTGAAGAAAACGAGCAGAGGGAGAAACATTAAAGGAGAATGAGAAAATTCCACGACGGTCACAGGTGGAGAGAGTGAGAGAAACAGAGAAGGTTCAAATGTGAGATTGAGATGGGTTGGAAGGGAGATTTTAATGGAGAGCTTGCAGTTTGCGACACCAGGGGGAAAGGAAGAACGGAGTTACTGAAATCGATTCCTCAGCACAGCCTGGTCACTTCCCCTTCCCCAAGGACTAGTGCCGAATCTGTCTTTCTCCAGTTCAGCTTCTTCACCAAAAAGACAAATGTCACAATCCCAGTTCTGGTATTTCACACTTTTTAATGAGCAGCTATATCATTTACAAATAGGAGTTAGAAGGTGCAGAAAGTCAAATCGTGTCTTTTCTCATTGGCCTCTGAGATGAGAATGACATTGAAATGGGCCCGTGGAACCTCTGTGATATGCTTGGACAAGCCAGAACGATGCTAATCCTGTGACCAAAGGGACAGGCTGCATTATTCTTGAGAAATAAATCGAAATGAGAGAATTCTGAACTGATTGATTAATTAGTGATTACGATTTATTGGTGAATTTGAACATTTCAGTACATTCTTCAGCTGTTGCCTGAACTTCTTCTGTGTGATGGCATAAATTGCAGTGTTTGTGCTGCAACTGAGAAGCTGTAGCATGAAGCCCAATTCCAGAACAAACCAATGCAGATACACAAACCTATATCCCAAATGCCACATCCGGTACCATAGCGTATACAGCATTGATGAGAACCATAATAGGATGAAATTGGCGGAGATCACAAACAATAATGTGATAGATATTTTTCGATTTTGCATTACTCTGTCGTGTTGAACGTCCACATTGGTGTGAGCCTGGAGTCTCCTGCGGGCTCTGCTGGTCACTAAAATGTGCCTGACCGTGAAAACATTGAACAACAGAATCAGGAGAAATGGGAGAGATGGGGTGAGAATGTAATGGAGGAACTCGATTGTGAGCCAGACCCGAGACTCATAAACATCGCTTGGTACATCACAAAACCAGGGGAGGTTTACAAGCCGATACTGATCCGAGAACATAAAATACCAGAAAATATTCTTCAAAAAGCTCAGCACCGTCACCGTTCCGAGGACCATGCGTGCTGTTTTGTCACTGCAATATTTACTCTTCAGCTTCTGGCAACAAATGGCCACAAATCGATCGAAGGTGAAAGTGACAGTGAACCAGACAGAACAGTCAGTGGCTGCATAAAGCAGTACAGCGTGGATATTGCACACGCGAATGTACCACAGGAAATAAAACTGTTCCCAATAAATAATTGGAATTTGTCTCAATATCAGGTCAATGATAATGACCAGTAGATCCGCCATTGCCATGGCCACTAGGTAACGGCTGACGCATGGAGATAATCCACAATCTTTATAAACCAGGACATAGACCGTTACTACGTTTACTGTGAGGAAGGAAAACAAACAAATTAAACATCGACTTGGAGGTAGAATTAGCAGTGTGATTAAGGATCTAGTGAGATATTAAAATGCGACAATGCATTCAGAGATTTATGGAAATAATTAAAGCTGCAGTTCTGAATTACTCACAGAAACGTGAGGTATAACACGAGAAACATTTCATCTCCAAACAACCAGACACTTATTTATAAGAACAGACGATTTCCGGAAATTCTGCAGAGATCTGATCATTTGAAAACAGACATATTTCACTTGTTTCCAGATCCTAATATGCAAGGTGAAAACATTACTGTCCTGAAGTGTTCCCTCCCTGGTACTTGAAGAAAATGACGTTTGGAAATTTCTGTTTGAGGGTCCAAATGCTGCTCGATCGTCTGTTGTGAAGACTTGTGAATGCAGTTTAAAAAACGTTAATTAATCCGTATACAGCCTGAGGTGACTTCGAACCAATGTCTCCTTCTTCCTTCAACGGATTGTCTTCCCTCACAATCTTAACTTTCGAACAATTAACAGACGTCCGGCCTTTCTAAAATATTGTCAGCGTTAGAATGTAACAAAGGATGTTGCTTTCAGATTCTCGGTTATAAAATGTTTAAGAGAGTGTCATTTCAAATTGATCCAAATTATGTTGTGGTTCTGTTCGCCGAGCTGGTAGTTTTTGTTGCAAACGCTTCGTCCCCTTTCTAGGTGGCATCTTCAGTGCTTGGGAGTCTCCTGTAAAGCGGTTCTGTGTTGATTGCTCCGGCATTTATACTGGTTTGAATCTGCCGCTTCCGGTTGTCAGTTGCTGTCCGCTGCAGTGGTCGGTATATAGGGTCTAGGTCGATGTGTCTGTTGATGGAATTCGCGGATGAGTGCCATGCTTCTAGGAATTCCCTGGCTGTTCTCTGTTTGGCCTGCCCTATAATAGTGGTGTTGTCCTAGTCGAATTCATGGTGTGTGTCATCTGAGTGTATGGCTACTAGGGATAGCTGGTCGTGTCGTTTCGTGGCTAGTTGGTGTTCATGGATGCGGGTTGTTAGCTGTCTTCCTGTTTGTCTTGTGTAAAACACTACACATTGACCTAGACCCTATATACCGACCAGTGCAGCAGACAGCAACTGACAACTGGAAGCGGCAGATTCAAACAAGTATAAATGCCGGAGGAATCAGCACAGAAGCGCTTCACAGGAGGCTCCCAAGCACTGAAGATGTCACCTAGAAAGAGTACGAAACGTTTGCACAAAAACTCCCAGCTTGGCGATCAGAACCACAACAACGAGCACCCGAGCTACAAATCTTCTCACAAACTTTGATCCAAATGATGTTGCAAAGAATTCACAGGTTCAGGAAAAGATCAGGACTTGAGTATGCAAGTCACAAGGAGGAGCAGTGCCATTTTTTCCTCTTTCAGGGAATACAGCGGCTTACGATCCAAATCAAACATAAGACCATTCTGCCCCTCAAACAGGCTCCAGCACACAATAAGATTCTGGCTGATCTGATTGCGTCCTTGCCTACATGTTATATAAATGTTTCAGTCATTCAACCTCCTGGTTTCCAGTCGGTGAACAGACATCACTCAGACACTTTTTACAACGGTTTTCTTCAAGCACATTATCAGGTGCCATTTTCAATTAATGAAAAACTGATTCTCCAAACAACACATTATCTCAGCTTCATTCTTTGATGCATGTAATTATTTTCCAAGTTATTTGTCTTGTGGTCTGCTCATTGTTCTCGAAGTTTCTCCTGCCCTTTGTCTATTTTTATTTATTATCACTAGCAGTTTCACGCTGTACTGCTCGGTTGGCTACACAGCTGCTTTCATATTTAGATGGCGACCAACAAGGTAGGTTCTATTTCCACAGTGACAGAGGTTACCATGAAGGTCCCAGTTTCTCAACCTCGCCCCGCAGCCGAGATGTGATGGCCATCAGGTTAAACCACAATGACAGGCCTCTTTCTAATGAAACATATGGTCCTCTGGCACTGTAATGACCATGTTCTTTAAGTCTCGGGTTTCTCTGTTTTAACTTTTATTTTTCCATTGTATTTTTGGGTGTTTTGATCAATTACATTTTCATTTTGTACAATTGTCCGTTGCCCCTGCACTGCATATTCCAAATCACTCCAACACAAGTCTCGGTTCCAATGTGTAAAACAAATCTGGCTATGTACAACTCAATTATTCAATGAGTTTGTCTTTAACGTTCTGTGAGGAAGAGAGTTCAAAAGATTCAAAATGAAACGGATCTCCTGATTTGTTTTTTTTTCCCAAATTGAATGTGATTTTTAAAAGGAAAAGTAGTAAACCTTGCCCCCGTGCTAGTTTTATTCAACTTTGCAGGAGGGACATGATGCTGCTGCTGTCCACAGTTTTTTTTTGTCCACAGTTATTTTTTGTCTTCTTTCGTTTGAAAGAGCGTATTTACTTTTGCAATCAGTTCGGTTCGTTTGATTCATTCCAGGATGGAGTGTATATCTCCTCCGGAGACGTGGAATAGTTTGGGGCACTGGAAAAAGATGTGATCTGATTGAGACGTCATCGCTTCTGAGAGGATTTAACATGGTGTATACTGGAGCACTGCTCCACATGTGTGTGCAACTACATCGGTCCGAAACTGTCTAAATGTGTAAGGTCTTCTATTTAAGATGTGGGTAAGGAGGTATTTGGAAATATCTTCCCCAGACAGCAGTGAGAGCTGAGTTGGACAGATACTTCACTGCATGGAGAGCTCAGCATTTGTTAAATCGTCTGAGGAACTGACTCATCTACGTGAGTCCTGATTTAGAGATGTCGGTTTTGAGCTGGGATGTACAAAGTTAAAAATCACACCACACCAGGTTAAATTCCAACAGGTTTATTTGGAAGCACTAGATTTCTAGTGTGCTCTTTCAGCAGATGGTTGTGGAGAATAAGATTGTAAGACAAAGAATTTTTAGCAAAAGGTTCCAGTGCGATGTAATTAAAATTATACATTGAAAAAGACCTGCATTGTTTGTTAAGTTTCGCATCTTTTAGAATGATCATGCTGGTTTCAGTTTTTTTCATTTGTAAAACGCAAGACTTTCTTTAAAAGTTACATTCTCAAGTGAACTTTAACAATAGGTTCCATGTTGGCCCAGATAATATATTGAGGGTGACAGCTTCCCTCTGTGAGGCTGCCTGTGCACAATGGTCAGACTGTATCTAATCAGAAAACGGATTTACAGAATTTTAGATGGATCTATGCAGTTAATGATCAGAGTGAAATGTAATTCTGCAAGGAAAAAGTCACTCCACTAACGTATGCGTGTGTGTGTGTTTGTGTGTGTGTGTTTGTGTGTGTGTGTGTGTGTGTGTGCGCGCGTGTGTGTGTGCGTCTGTGTGTGTGTGGCGGGGGAGGGGGGCTGCTGGTGGGGGAATGGATATGCGTCTCAATGAGAGTGTATGTACATCTCCAATACCTGCTCGCACACTGTATAGATCTGCTGAACAGCTTCATAATCCACCTTCTCGATTTCTCTGTCTGCATCGTTCTTCTCTCATGTCACACAGGGAAGAACTCATTCCACAATCCAACAATTTTCTGCGTCATGCTCAGACTGCCCACTTGGTTCCTAATGTGCATCAATGTATCCTGGCTCTTCTATTCACTTGATACACTTGCAGAATATCTTGGATTGTAACTGATCTTACCCGCCAGCACTTTTTTCATGCCTCTGTGTTGGAGATCCCTCTCTGAGTGAAGCATTTCTTCCTTACTGAAGGCTTGAATGATCCGCTGCCTATCGTGACATCATACCCACAAAATGTGTAATCGACAGCTGGAGAACAAAATGTCTATTTGTATCTATGTTGTCAAACGTTCTTTAAATGTTCTAAGTCTCACTGCATTCATCTCTCATTCTTGGAAACTAGAGATAACAGATCAAGTTACTGCGTCAGACAGACTGAAATTTGTACAGATTAATCAGGTGAACGTCCATTGCAAGTTCAATTGGATATTATACATCCTTCGACAGGTAGAACAATGCTTGTGCAGATTTCTCCAGTCTCAGTATCACCACCGCTCTATCCAGCTGGTGCAGGACGGCTAAGTGTCTGGACTGCGATCCTTTTAAATGAAGGCCAGCTATTTTTTTCAATGCTATCCGCATAACTTCCTCCAAATACAATTCGCTGTAGTTGCTTATTTGAGCAATACTTTATTAGAGACGACTTTCCAGCATTGGAAATATATGTCATCCAAGTGTGTGTCCATTAGCTATGCTGCAAAAAACACCATTATAAAATTTTGAGATTAACAATTGTGATTTCCTTTTCCGTAATTAGTACAGATATATTCTATTGTGTCTTGAACTTCGAAATATCTAATATCACGTGATATATAATGGATCTGAACAGTTTCACTCCAGAGAATATCAAGTTAATTGCTCTGTAGTTCACTACACTCTTTCTTCATCACTTCGAAAATGATTGGATTCATTTTGTTTCCGAACAGTTTTCCAAAATGGCTCCCTGCCTTGAATGAAAGTACAGGGACAAATAAAAGAGCAATTAGCAATGCAGTTAATATTTTTATTGATGCATTGTCTATGTCTATTTCAATGTTCGTGTATGAAGCACATCTGATCCTTTCACATAACAATGCACAGTCCAGTTACATTTCCAAGTCCTACATTGTTATTGATATCATTGATTTTCTCTGTTTAATTACGTAAAGATCATGTGAACACTTGGTTATCAGGGAAGTTTTCTGACTCTACCTCCATGAAGACACATACAAAGTAACTAGTTAGGTTCACTGCTATTGTCCTGTCTCAGCAACAACCCTCCTTACCCCATCTATAAAGTTTGGACATCTGATTTTGCTTGCCACTTATTTCAATATCAGTACAAACGCTTAGTCAATTTTTTATGTGTTTTTGGATTCCATTCGTGTACTAATTGTTATTTCCTCATTAGTTTTTTTTTTCTTTCTTTTCGAGAACAAAGAACAAAGAAACTTTACAGCCAAGGACCAGGCCCTTCGGCCCTCCCAACCTGAGCTGATCCAAATGTAATTTATAAACCTGTCAGTCCATTCCTAAGCATAGGTATCCATCTGCTCCCCACCTCCTCATGCATTTGTCCAGACGTAACTTAAATGAATCGACCGTGCCTGCCTCTACCACCTCACCTGGCATCGTGTTCCAAACGCCCACCACCCTCTGTGTAAAATACTTCCAGTGGGTATCCTCCTTACTCATTCCACCTCTCACTTTGAAAGCATGTCCTCTCGTTATTGGATCCTACCCTGGGAATAAGGTTGTCTCTATCCATCCTGTCTATACCCTTCATGATTTTGTAACCTCAATCAGGTACACTGTCAATCTCATTTTCTCTCGTGAAAATAAACCGAAGCTATTCAACCTCTCCTCATAGCTAGCACCTTCCATACCAGGCAACATCCTCGTAAACATTCTCTACACCCCCTCCAAAGCGTCCACATCCTTTTGGTAACGTAGCGCCCAGAACTGCACACAGTATTCTAAATGCAGCCAAACTAATGCCTTGTACTATTTTAACATGACTTCCCAACTCTTATACTCATTACCCCGTCTGATGAAGGCAAGCATACTGTATGCCTTCTGGAGCACTCTATCCACCTGTGCAGCAACTTTCAGGGTACAATGGCCCTGCATTTCCCAGATCTCTCTACCCATCAACGTATCCCATGGTTCTTCCATTCATTGTATAATTGGCTCCAGAATTAGGCTTGTCTGAATGCCTCACCTCACATTTTGTCTGGATTGAAAGCCATCTGTCATTTTTCCTTTCAACTCTCCAGTCTATATAGATATCTTCCTGTGTTCTCTGACAGTCCTGCTTGCTTTCTGCTTCTCCAGCAAACGTTGTATCATCTGCAAACTTGATGATCATACCAACAGTTCTCTCTTCTAGATCATTTATGTATATTAAAAACAACAGTGGCCCCAATACTGACCCCTGTGGAACACCACTGGTCACCTTTCTCCATTTCGAGAAACTCAATTCAACTACTGCTCTCTGTCTCCTGTTGCTCAACCAGTTCCTTATCCACCCATCTAGAACACCCTGCACACCATGAGACGTCACTTTCTCAATTAATCTATAATGGGGAACCTTATTAAACGCCTTACTAAAGTCCATGTATGTGACATCAACAGCCTTTCCTTCATCTAACAACTTGGTCACTGCCTCAGAGAACTCTATCAAGTTGGTAAGGTACGACTCCCCCGCAAAAAAATCATGTTGCCCATCACTGATAAGCTCATTCCTTTCCAAATATAAACATATCTTATCCCTCAGTACCCTCTCCAGCAACTTCCCCACCACTGACGCCAGGCTCACTGGTCTGCAGTTACCCAGAATATCCCTGCTACCATTCTTGTACAGTGGGACAGAAATTTCTGATTCGGAAATTTCTCAATATTCTCAGGTTTTTGCAATATCTGTCATTTTTCGAAACCACATTCATTGATTACACTTATGTTGTTTGCCTTTGTTGAATTTTCCCATTCTGTTCAAAGCATTAACATGGTGCAGAAAGATTAATTAGATTAGATTAGATTACTTACAGTGTGGAAACAAGCCCTTCGGCCCAACAAGTCCACACCGACCCGCCGAAGTGCAACCCACCCATACCCCTATATTTACCCTTTACCTAACAGTCCGAGCAATTTAGCATGGCCAATTCACCTGACCCGCACATCTTTGGACTGTGGGAGGAAACTAGAGCACCCGGAGGAAACCCACGCAGACACGGGGAGAATGTGCAAACTGACCTTCGAAGTGCATATTACCGAAAGTCTTGCCCTGATCTTCCATAGATCACGTACCTAGATTCGACAGCTCATGTTTCAGAATGACCTTTACCTCCGGCCTAATCTGATCATTCAATGTGTGAAGCAATTGCTTAAAAATTGCATGGTACATGGCAGACTGTTATCAAATTATGCAGTGGGTGCAAATTTTATTCATCAATGGGAACTTGGTACAATAGCTGCAACGACGCAAGTACATGTTGCAGGGAAATATGAAGGAGTCATTAAAAGTAGAGAATGTTCAAAGCCGTGGGGGTCGGATAACATCATTGTATATTTCACCTCAGAGGGAGAGGAACTCTAATCTGTCTGAGAGGCAAAGTCCAATTGCTCAGTCTCGTTCTTCAAAACTACTGACGGCAATATGAGAGCTGAAACCTTTCAGTCATCAATACCGCTCGTGAAGGAATCCTGTCAATGATTCTTTGGAATCACCCCATTAGTTAGTCAATGTTCTTTCGAGTTGACTTTCTGCAGAGTTGCCATTTGTTTTTGCTTCTCTTGAGACGTGTGTGTGTCTATCCATTTGAGTACATCGGTGTTTGCATGCATGCTTTTGGTTTTGTGTCTCAGTAATAATTAGAAGGTAAATATTCAATTACATATTTGCAATGTACAAACTGTTTATTATTCATTTGTCCAGAGTTTTTCAATAACATTGTTTTGGGAATGCACTAGTTGTTTTTTTTACTAATTAAATTAAGATGCCTGACTTTTTCAGAACAGAGGCTCTGACGCCAGCTGAGACATATATAAATTAACTATATCACCAATCTGCTTATAATTCGATTTTTTTTTTTGCTTCCAGTGGAGGGGACGGAATAGGAAAAGAAACACTGGTCCGCCAACCCATTCAAAACAGGAATTAGGAGAAATTCACATAAAGGCCATTCGTGTCAGAATTCTACTTCTGATAAGTTGGTGGTGTCTGATAAGTTCGGTGTTTGCATTCCGTCAATTAGGCATTTGACAGACAGGTGAGTCAAGCATAATGGGATACAGAATGGAAAGTTGTTTGAGACCACGGTCTTGGGGCCAGTGACACAGGGACAAAGCATTTAATGACCCTCTCCCGTACATCAGTCTGATGTTGCCATATTCAATTCTGCCCCTCACATCTGCCACATAGGTGCAGATGGAGGCCCGTTGCTCCGAATACGTTGCACAGAGGAAGAGAGGAGAACATTCAACCCCTCAATGCAATCGTACATGTCATGTTACGGATTGGAAAATATTCTTGGAAAATCCAGGCTGGGTATGAAAGAGCTTACTCAAATCGCTTCACAGAGCTTGACTTAGCTGCAACTTGTGTTTTGTTTTTGATCATGTTTCAGACCCAGATTCAATGTGGATGCAACCTTACACCTCACCCTGAGATCGCTCGCAAAATTCTCTTTTCTGCCTGACTGTTACATTCCTTCTTAAAAATTTCAGGAAGACAATGACAGTTAACTATCCAAAAACTGAATATGGTAACTTATTTTTAAAAAAAGAAACCAATCAACCCACAAACCTGCCGTCCTGTTTAAAACGATCATAGTTTATGTGCTGTACCCTTCACCTCTTCTTTCTTGCCCAATGCGTTTCAGTTCTGACGGGTCAAAATTTCGTCCACAACATTTTTACGAGGATAAAATAATTAAAGAACATCCCTACCAATGTGGAACAAAGAATCTCTGATGAACATTATCGACGTGAGAAGACAACATGACTCGCACAAACACCATGAGCGACTGACATGTTGAACACAAGAGCTCCAGTAAGAGTGATTGGCCCCCGTATCAAGGTGGTGTTTAACTGGTATAATAGCATACAACTTCAACAACGCTGAATTGAATGTGAATTGACGAGAATGTCTCCACTAAGATGTTTGTGGTCTAAAGACTTCCACAATCTCAGTTCCGGGACATTACTGCACCAGATCCTCAGTGCGGCATCCTCAGCACAAGTATCTTAAACTGCTTCATCAATATTTTTCACCACATCACAAAGTCAGAAGTTGGGATAGTCATTGAAGATTACATGATGTTTAGAACAATTTGTCACACCTTAGGGATTGGGGCAATCTATGACCATGTGCAGCCAAACCTGCACAACATTGAACCTTGAGCTGTTAACGTGTTGGTAACATAATGCAACCTGAATTCTATACATCCAAAATGTCTACAGTAAGAAGAGGAGCTCATTGAACGCCTCCAACTGCTTACTCAGGACCACGTGGAAGCTATTCTTCCAATGAAACTATTGCTCAAGAAAATGGATAGCCCAGTCAGTCCCTACTACCCATTTGGAAAGAAAAGGAATCTGGACAGCACATCGAGCTGTATAAGAGAAGATTTAGCATACGGCAATTAGATAGCTGAAATTGCCCCACGGGCCAACAGGAAGCCATACTACCCCACAGAAACTCCTGGAAGATCGGTGGGGTGGAGAAGAGGGTGTGGTCGTCCGCACCTGTTGTCCCTTACACAGAAATAGCAGGATATCTTTCAAAGACATTTAGACCGGAACAGAAGGAGGACATTCCAACTCGCAAGTCACTTGTACAGTGGCAAGTCGAGGTCCTTGATGCTCCAACATGACAAATCTAGCAAAGCTTGCACAGATAGACTGCTTCACGTCGTTCCTCAAAGCTCCATTACCCATTATAGACAGATTGCACTTCAACATGCTTTTCTCGCAGTGAGCAGCAAAGATAAAGATTTTTTGTATGAGATGTCTCGGAGGAATTTTTCATCACCGAGATGAAGTTAATTTTCTCTTTTATGGAGGTAAGACGCTGTTGGAAATGACTAATGAAGGTATTGTGGCAGGAGACAGGACTATGAGCAATGTGAACTTCATTGCAGAGCCACACGCCAACTGCACATTACTCTGCTGAGAGTTCAGGCAGAGCTTGTACCTCGCATTCACTCCACTTGGGGATATAAAACGTCCCTGCGTTTATATTCTCGTAATCTCAAGATGAATGCCAACATTTTATATGCCTTCCTCATTACCAAATTTACATGCAAGTTTACCTGAACAGTATCCTGGACTAGAACTGCAAGTCCCTCGGCATTCCGATTTCTGAATTTTCTCTCCATTTAGAAAATAGGCCATGCCTCGATTCGTCCGATCAAAATACATAACATTCCACTTTCCCACCTTGTTTTTCATCTGCTCTTCTTGGCCCACTCTCCTCACCTGTCTATATATTCCTGCACCCTCCCTGCCCCTTGATTACTGCCTTCCCCTCCAACTAGCTTTGCATCAATTGAAGACGTAGCCTGAATGCCGTCATTTACTTCATCCAGGTGATTACTGGATAAAGTGAAAAATTGTGGTCATAACACCGATCCTTGCGGATCAAAGCTCGTCACTAGCTTCCTAGAAGGAAGGACAGCTTTGTCCTTATTCTATGCCTTCTTCCAGACAGTAAACCTTTCATCCATGCGAGTGACTTTCCTCTCACACCAAGGGCCCTTATCTTGTTCAGCATCGTCCTTTGCAGCATCTCCTCAAAGATCTTCTCCAAGTCGAGATAGATAACACCTATTGGCTCTCCTTTGTCGAACTCAGGCTGCCAAAACTCCTTTTCGCTCTCCCTGTAGCAAGGAGATGATTCCTTTAACACAGGCTAAATCTGCACACAATTGCAGACGTTTCCTCTGCTGTCTACGTGACATCCTCAGTGCTTGGGAGCCTCCTGTAAAGCGCTTCTGTGATGTTTCCTCCGGCATTTATAGTGATTTGTATCTGCCGCTTCTGGTTGTCAATCCCGGAGGAAAGACCACAGAAGAGTTTCACAGGAGGCTCCCAAGCACTGAGGATGTCATCTAGACAGGGGACGAAACGTCTGCAACACAAATTCCCAGCTCAATGAACAGAACCACAACAACAAGCACCCGAGCTACAAATCTTCTCACAAACTTCGCTTAAATACTCTACAAACAAATATTCTCAGTGTTTATCATGACGTTTCACTTTTCGTAAATTGTCCCATCTCCAGATCCTTTACTTCGTTTAAAACTTCATTACATGTCGAGTGACTGAGACTGATCTGGAGTTGTGATGATACTATGGATTTAAGAGATGTATTTTGAAGAAACAGAGATTGAAACAGAGGAGAGGACGAGTATTTAAGAAGGTAAACGAATTATGAAGGCTTAGGTTCTGTTTATTTTAAATGGAAAAATAGAAGCAGCCTGAATGTTTGTGAACAACTTCCACAATACCAGATCTTACATTTTTGGCTTTACCTTTCAGTAGCAGCAACTGATAGCTGGAGTCTTCAAGCAATTGGGGTTATGAAAAGCTGCCACATATCCTTCACTTTTCTCCAAATGACAGCCGACATTCTCACTCTCAGAATATTCTTCCGATATTCGTTTGATATTCTTTCTCCCCGAGTGGAGACCTGCATGAGAGACGATCTATCTTCCTGAATTTGCAGTTGCCGATGGTGTAATTATGGGATGTCACCATGTTCGAACAGTTGCTGTTTAGTCGTTGGATAATCTATTAGACTGATAGGTTTTCCCATGGAATCAATTTATTTCATTTGTCCTTTATTTTGTTGCATTTTGGGTATAATTTCCAGCTGAAATGCGTTTATTTCAAGGTCTGGTATTTTGACAAATCTAATTACATCGGAAATCGACACTTGGCAACTACCTCCAAAATAAATTTTAAAAGTGCTCTCTGGCATATGTACTTCATGTCATTTTGAAGGGGTTGGTCTGTTGTATAATACAATGCAAAAGTCCATTTCACAATTTTCTGTAGCTCAGCATGATAAATCAAACACCAGATTGGAGATCTGGGGATAAATATATCCCTAGGAGTTACACAGAGGGAAAGAAAACCGCATGAAATAAGGAATTGCCACATTACGGCGCGGTGACACAGTTGTTAGCACTGTTGGCTCATGCCATCTTGGTCCCAGGGTCGATTCCAGCCTCGGGCGACTGTCTATGTGGAGTTGGCACCTTCTCCCCGTGTCTGTGTGGGTTTTCTCCTGGTAGTCCGCTTTCCTTCCACAGTCCAAAGACGTGCAGGTCACGTGAATTGGCCATGCTAAATGATCCATAGTGTGAGGTTCATTAGTTAGAGAATAGTGGGTCTGGGTGGTTACTCTTCGGAGGGCCGGTATGGACTTGTTGGGCCGAAGAGCCTGTTTCCATACTGTACAGAATCGAATCTAATCTAATCACTGAATGGAATGCATTTATAATAAAAGGGAAATAAGTAATGTAAGGGGAATAGCTTCTTTTTGTCCTCTTTCCATGTCATGGGTGTATTCCTTTAAAAACAGCCATTTGGAGCCCCTTGACTTTCCCAGGAACCGGGTGCCTTGTTCAGCTCTTCCACGGGACAATAACAGGGAAGACACATTTGCTGTGTGCCTGCATTCACAAGCAGACCTTACCAGGGAAGGGTCGTTGCATAACATTCAGTGAAGGGAATGAGTCAGGCAGATGTCATTTTTTTGCAAAGGTTGATGTCAGTTTCATTGGCTCTTTTTAGATTTCTCCAATTTGCTCAATCTGATGGGAACGAAACCCCTACATTATTATCCGGGCGTCCATGCTTACATCAAAGTTCTGCCCACCATGAAAATGTCTCCCCATCTGCAGGAAGAAAATTAAATGTTTCAAGTGTAATTGTTGTGGACAAGGCCAGACATTTAAGAAGGAAATCCAGAACCTAACATCTCCAGTTGTTTTAAGTAGATGTAAAGTGAATATTCCAGGAGCGACATGGCGGGTCAAACCATTCGATTTAAAACAAAAAGAATTTATTTGCATGCGAACAAATGAAATCTGAATTCAGAGTAATATAAATATTTGAAAACTCAACTGACTCGAAGACACAACTTCAGAAAGAGCTGTTAAGATTTCCTGAAAAATCCCATAAACACACCCCTTAGAATTAGGTAAACTCAAACATAGGTTCTTATGGGAAAGAAAATAACAGAGAGAGGGAGAGTTTTAATATGGAGCTGTTTCTTTGGGTTCTCAGCAAAAAGCTAACACAAAACTTTAAAATCTCTGAACTGTGAAAACTGGCCACTTCACCTTCATTGGACAAGTGTTAAAAAGAAAATCCCTGAATGCTTTCAATAATTGTTCAGTTAGGCAGCACCACTTAGCCATTATTACAAGAGCCAATTCAGACCTTTCAGCACCTCTTCATTTATGACCCCTCTCGAACAATAAACCAAAGGCAAAATACAATTGGTAAAGGAACATTTTCGTCGTAGTATTTTCATTGTAAGTGGAAACGCAGCCAGAAGAGATTTGAAAGAGTTGAGTCGGGTTTTTCAAAGGCACAAAACCTGCAATGAGGCTGAGGTGGAGAGCACCATATTTTGCTGGTGCTGCTGGAAAGGATCTGGAAACATAAAGTAGAGTAGGCCGAATACAATAAAGAACTCTGCGAGCCATCTGGTTCCTCAGATATTGGTGATAGAGGGGTTTATAATTAGATACTAGTAATTAGTAATGACAACATTTTTTAAAAAATTTGCAATGAACGACACTTCTAATTGGATATTATCTCCCATCTTTACAAAATGTAAATATTTTGAGCAGCAATCAGTTCAACTTGTTTTAATAGACAGACAAATTGACTTACCGGGAACACCAACAATAGCAAGGATTGGGTAGTAACCACTTTGAATAACAAAAAGTAAATAATAGATCCGCCATGATAATGATATCTGATCCTGAGAAAGCCAGTAAAGACCTTCAGATAAACCCCGGTCATAAACTGCAATATTCCGGTCGGCTGTTCTCAACTTCTGATTCTTTGTGGTATCATTGCAGTCGATTATTCTGTAAATCCATTCCATTTTTGGAAAATTCAGATTCTTCGTTCCTCAATTCTGATCTCTCCTGCCCCCTCTCTCG